>NW_027648583.1:7500-10000 GCF_949987685.1 Ammodytes marinus
ATCCATCCGTTTGTTTTCATTTGTGTATAATCTCCTGAAAATATAAATTGCTGGTTTTTTTATTATCTAAGAATGAATGAGCCTTTTATATCTACACAGGAGCGGGGCGCTGAGGCCGCCATGTTGCACCGCCATGTTTCTACAGTAGCACAGAACAGACAGACATCGGAATCGGATCGGACTGAAAAATAGTGGACCGGTGCACCTCCACTTAAAATCAAGAAGTCCATGTACATCCAACCATTGCTTGCTGACTTAAACCTGCAGTGTGTAGAATTTTGGGTTTTTTTTCCTAGCAGATTTTGTAGAAAGTAATTATAATATCTATACGTACATTTAATTTAGTGCATAATAGCTGAACATTCTTTTTTGAATTATTAAATTTTCCCCTTAGAAAGGGTCTCATATATGTCCATATTTCTGCATATTTTGGACCAAGGCCTAGTGCCGCCATCTTGAAAGTGTCATAGTTGGAATGTCATCAGGTGCATTGTTTAAAATGTTGAATTGTTCTTGTCCTTGAAGGCCACTGTAACTTCTGTTATTATTCTAAAGGGTTGGGGTTACCCAGGGAGCGTTGCATTCTAGAACTTTGTAGAACTTTCTTGATGATGTCATATTACACACTGCACCTTTAATGTCTGTGCTTACCTGTATCTTTTGTTCCCACATTAACACGCAGCCTAGGCTCTGTAAACACACACGTCTCACTGACTGAATGTCTGGTTCTTACCTGTCTGTTGCGTTCGTCTGTGATCCGCTGTATCTGGATCTTTTTCCTCCCCATGTTTGCGGTGTGGCGGTGGGAGGGGGGAGGGGCCGAAGGGGGGGAGTGGGTTAGCTCACGGGTTAGCAGACGGCTAACGTTTGTACTTCTTCTTCTTCTACGCCTTTAATATATGTAGCCTCCTTCAGTGTGTCCCTTTTAGCACACACACACACACACACGCTTAACTCTGTCGAAAGCAGCCGATTCAGACCCGCATGAAAATGTTTAAAAAACTGTATAAGAAAAAAATAATAATAAAAAAAAAATGATAGGGGTAAGGAGGAGATGAGAAATGGGGTTTGTGTGTGTAGTGATTTCTTCAGATCATGGTACAGTTTCCTAAGAGGTTCTGGGGCGTCCGAAATCAGGCTGATTTGAGGTTCCGTGCCCTTCCCTTCACCTCAGCTGGGCAGAACCTGTAAACAACAACACAAACAGGCATTCATTAGACACAGAGGAAGAGAGAGAGAGGGAGGGGGGGAGGGAGGGAGAGATAGTGAGAGGGGGAGAGAGAGAGAGAGAGAGAGGGAAGGAGAGAGAGAAAAAGAGAGACAGAGAGAGAGAGAAGGAGAGAGGGAGGGAGAGAGACAGAGAGAGAGATAGAGAAAGACAGAGAGATAGAGGGAGAGAGAGTGTGTATAAAGGGGGTAGTGAGGGATTTCGTTTGTACACTCATCACTGTGACCCACTTTAGCTTCACTACAAACACTGTGTTTGCTTTGGACCCCGAACACACAACAAGAGACTAAATGATGCAGCTAATACATTTGAGGCGTGTGTGTGTGTGTGTGTGTGTGTGTGTGTGTGTGTGTGTGTGTGTGTGTGTGTGTGTGTGTGTGTGTGTGTGTGTGTGTGTGTGTGTGTGTGTGTGTGTGTGTGTGTGTGTGTGTGTGTGTGTGTGTGTGTGTGTGTGTGAATACTTGTACAATTATTTTGGTGAGAACAAATTTGAGTTTTAGACCTTAAGAGTGAGGACATTTAGTCCGGTTCTCACTTTGGGACAGGCCTTTAAAGGGCTGTTTGAGGGTTAACACTAGGTTTTAAGGACAGGCCTTTAAAGGGCTGTTTGAGGGTTAACACTAGGTTTTAAGGACAGACCTTTAAAGGGCTGTTTGAGGGTTAACACTAGGTTTTAAGGACAGACCTTTAAAGGGCTGTTTGAGGGTTAACACTAGGTTTTAAGGACAGACCTTTAAAGGGCTGTTTGAGGGTTAACACTAGGTTTTAAGGACAGGCCTTTAAAGGGCTGTTTGAGGGTTAACACTAGGTTTTAAGGACAGGCCTTTAAAGGGCTGTTTGAGGGTTAACACTAGGTTTTAAGGTTCAGGTATGAATTAGGTTTATGTTAGGGTTAGTGTAAGGGTTGGGGTTAGGCATTTAGTTTGGATGGTTAGGGTTAGGGTAAGGGTTGGGGTTAGGCATTTAGTTTGGATGGTTAGGGTTAGGGTAAGGGTTGGGGTTAGGCATTTAGTTTGGATGGTTAGGGTTAGTGTAAGGGGCTAGGGAATGCATTATGTCAATGTATGTCCTCACAAAGATAGAAGTACAAGAATGTGTCTTTCGCGAGGGGAGTGTGTGTTAGTGTGTGGTGTAAGTGTGTGTGTGTGTGTGTGTGTGTGTGTGCGCGTGCGTGCGAGTGTGTGTGTGTGTGTGTGCCCGTGCGTGCAAGTGTGTGTGTGTGTGTGTGTGTGCGGCAAGGGGAGTGTATGTGTGTGTGTGTATGCTAGTATG
>NW_027648583.1:17500-20000 GCF_949987685.1 Ammodytes marinus
TCGGGTGCATTGTTTAAAATTTAGAATTGTTCTTGTCCTTGAAGGCCACTGTAGCTTCTGTTATCATTCTAAAGGGGTGGGGTTACCCAGGGAGCGTTGCATTCTAGAACTTTGTAGAACTTTCTTGATGATGTCATATTACACACTGCCCCTTTAAGGCCACGATGCCATCAGACCATCATAATGACCCATGCTTAACCCCAAGGGCAGATTACCACAACCTGGATTAATCTGGCTCTATGTGCTTTAATGCACCGAGCACTGTACAAATGCTACAGATGTCACGGAAGTTATCTGTGACATGGACCTACACAATATACAGATGTGATTACTGTAAGTGTAGATAAGTACCTAGCAGGGATTTAACAAGGTTTAAAAGACTCAACTGATATATAGAATACTGAGTATAAGCCACATAGGGTCAGAGGGTCAACCGAGAAAATAAAATGATAAAAGGATAAAGCCATTAAGCTCTGAAGGCATTTGAAGGAAGGCTTAAACTCCTAGTACCACAGGCTTAATCCAATATTCTCTGTAAACTTGTCCGGTTAAAGGAAATAACCGAAGCAATACACTCTTATTTGCAAGAAAATTTACAAGTTTAAAGGTGCTCCGAGGAACTTTTAATTTGTGTGAGTTCTAGAGACCATCTTTGGACAAAAGCGGTAGTGTTTTTATATATACCCATGACAAAGGCATTAAGAAAAACTATATATATATATATATTTTTTTTAATATTCTCTTTAAGGTGCTGTGTGTAATATGACATCATCAAGAAAGTTCTACAAAGTTCTAGATTGCAACACTCCCTGGGTAACCCCAACCCAACCGAATAATAACAGAAGCTACAGTGGCATTCAAGGACAAAAACAATTCTAATTTCTAAACAATGCACCTGATGACATTCCAACTATGACACTTTCAAGATGGCGGCACTAGGCATTGGTCCAAGATATGCAGAAATATGGACATATATGAGACCCTTTCTAAGGAAAAAAATAATAATTCTAAAAAAAAAATTCAGCTAATATGCACTAAATTAAATGTACTTATGGATATTATAATTACTTTCTACAAAATCTGCTAGGAAATAAAACACAAAATTCTACACACTGCAGGTTTAAATGTAATTTCTAAAGTCTTATCTTGATGTATTTTATGCCCCTGTAAAGCACTTCTTTGAATGGCCGTGTGTCTGAATTGTGCTATAGAAATAAACCTGCCTTGCCAATAGTGTTGTACACTTGCTGTCCATATTGAATATAAAATACTGCGGCTACATCAGTCACGGCTAAATATAAACCTAGTACTCTTAAGGCATGCTGCTAGCAAGCGTGTAACACATACTCGGAGGTAATATGTCATACTGTGTGTGTGTGTGTGTGTGTGTTTGTGAGTGAGAGAGAGAGAGAGAGTGTGTGTGTGTGTGTGTGTGTGTGTGTGTGTGTGTGTGTGTGTGTGTGTGTGTGTGTGTGTGTGTGTGTGTGTGTGTGTGTGTGTGAGAGAGAGGTAATATGTCATAGTATCTTTACAAATCTGTTGACTGTTGTTGAAAAGAAGAAAGTACAGGTATCGGGTAGCGAGGGGCCGTGCTGGAAAAATATCACAAGAGTCACTCGGAGTTCTGCAAAAGATTTCAGCGGCTTCGAATTTCAGCTTCGAATTTCACACACGCACACACACGCACACACACGCACACACACAGACACACTCATATATATACACTCACACACAGTCAGAAACACACACACACACACACACACACACACACACACACACATACATACACACACACACAGCCAGTCAAAATCAAATAATGGACTACACCTATAAAGCGCTTTTCCCTGGTTTTTCTTTTCACAGACCCAAAGTGCTTTACATTGTTTTGTACACATTCACCCATTCACAGACAGACAGACAGACAGACAGACAGACAGACAGACAGACAGACAGACAGACAGACAGTCAGACAGACAGACAGACGGATAGTTGGAGTCGTGACCTCTGCTTGTAGGCTATCAGTTTGAGTGATCAGGCCCACAGTATAATCAATATGTAACCAATAACCGAGTGTGTGTGTGTGTGTGAGTGAGTGATTGTGTTAATGAGTGAGTGTGTGTGTGTGTGTGTGTGTGTGTGTGTGTGTGTGTGTGTGTGTGTGTGTGTGTGTGTGTGTGTGTCTGTGTGTGTGAGTGATCAGTCCCACAGTATGATCAATATTAAACCAATAATCGTTCATCACTCCAAGTAAGCTCAAACTGGCCAGACAGACGTGAGAGTGAGTGAGTGAGTGAATGAGTGTGTGTGTGTGTGTGTGTGTGTGTGTGTGTGTGTGTGTGTGTGTGTGTGTGTGTGTGTGTGTGTGTGTGTGTGTGTGTGTGTGTGTGTGTGTGTGTGTGTGTGTGTGTGTGTGTGTGTGTGTGTGTGTGTGTGTGTGTGTGTGTGTGTGTGTGTGTGTGTGTGTGTGTGTGTGTGTGATTGATGTAAACTCAAACTGGCC
>NW_027648583.1:40000-55000 GCF_949987685.1 Ammodytes marinus
CTATGGTCTATATGGACAATGGTATGTAAGGACTTTATCCTAAAATGCTTTTCAAAGTGTAAGTCATTATAATATCTCAGTGTATGTGTGTAAAGCAGTGATCTGACTCAAATATAACTTAAGAGGTCCTTATGGTTTATAGGGTCCTGTTTCAGTGTTGGGTTGGGATTTTATGTGATGGACCAACACAAAGTGGGCTAGTGTGTGTGTGTGAAGTCCCATGACTGTGCAATGGTCTATATGGACAATGGTATGTAAGGACTTTATCCTAAAATGCTTTTCAAAGTGTAAGTCATTATAGTATCTCAGTGTATGTGTGTAAAGCAGTGATCTGACTCAAATATAACTTAGGAGGTCCTTATGGTTTAGAGGGTCCTGTCTCAGTGTTGGGTTTATAGTAGCATCACTTCGGTTTATCAGAATACTTTGACCAGCTGCATTTGATCTGTATGTTAGTTGAATGTGTGGGTTTAAGTTCTTTAGTTACATATGTTGGATTGTGGACCCAGTCAAAAGTAATAATGAAATGCATGATATTTGCCTTTACATGACTAAGGACAAGTTTCAGTGGATTGTTTAAAACGCTTACATAAATAGCCTTGATTCCTTTCACATAATGTTAACAGGGAACATTCTTTAAGATATATCTTTCGGAAAACCGAAACAGAGCCAGTTCCTCTCTGTCCAATTCCGGCATTTAGTCAACCGTTTGAACATTTCATTTTTGACTGTGTTGGTCCCCTCCCTCGTTCTCGTTCGGGTGCAATCTATTTGTTGATGGTGATGTGCCAGAGCACTAGGTATCCAGCAGCATACCCATTACGCACCATCACCACTTAATCTGTAGTGCGCGCCCTGACTCAGTTTATCTCTATATTTGAAATCCCCTAAATCTTTCAGTAAGACCAAGGTTCTAACTTTTCATCTGTTTCAGCATCAGCCTACCATGTAGCCAAGGGGCTCTTGAGAGGTTCCACGCCACGTTGGAGTCTTTACTCCGTACATACTGTACACAGTTAGATGGAGACTGGGAAGAGGGTTTACCCTGGTTGATGCTGGGGGCTAAGGAGTGAAGTCAGGAAAGTACAGGCTTTAGCCCAAACGATCTGGTGTTTGGACACACAGTGCCTGGCCCTTTGGCTGTTTTGAAGGACGATTGGAAGAAGTCCGAGCCACATTAAACCAAAACAACAAACTTTCAGGCTAAATTTACTGGTTCACATGCAGTTGTTTAGCAAGTTTCAGACTAATACAGTCCTTGTGGGCTCCATCCCTCATGCAGTGGCAGAGCTTGAGGAAGATGTGTTGTCCACTACTGACAAATCCCTGTTAAACGGCAGGTTGTAGAATTAAACTCCTGTTGGTTGGAACAAGCGCAGGACTTGTATTGTTGGTGAGGACCAGTGGATTGTATAGGGGCCTAGATGCTATTTGTGTTTGGTGGACTTACTCTTAGGATGAGGTCATAATTTACCAACCTTTACCACGATTTCCATGCAAATCCTCTCCATTCTAATGTTTTCTAATTTCTAACCCTAAAGTATTATTACCCCTTGAACTTTTCCACATTTTGTCACTTAACAACCACGCACGTTAATGTATTTCATTGGGATTTTATGTGATGGACCAACACAAAGTGGGCTAGGGTGTGTGTGTAAGTCCCATGACTGTGTTATGGTCTATATGGACAATGGTATGTAAGGACTTTATCCTAAAATGCTTTTCAAAGTGTAAGTCATTATAATATCTCAGTGTATGTGTGTAAAGCAGTGATCTGACTCAAATATAACTTAAGAGGTCCTTATGGTTTATAGGGTCCTGTCTCAGTGTTGGGTTGGGATTTTATGTGATGGACCAACACAAAGTGGGCTAGTGTGTGTGTGTGAAGTCCCATGACTGTGCTATGGTCTATATGGACAATGGTATGTAAGGACTTTATCCTAAAATGCTTTTCAAAGTGTAAGTCATTATAGTATCTCAGTGTATGTGTGTAAAGCAGTGATCTGACTCAAATATAACTTAGGAGGTCCTTATGCAGGGTTCGACATAACGTATAGCCCGATGGCCCGGGGCCAGTAAAATCATATGCAGGGCAAGTTGATTGGCCAGTCACTGTCCCGCCCGGGACAGTGACTGGCCAATCACAGTTCAGTATCTTTTTGTAGACTACATCATGGTTCATTGAAATGCGCGTTCAGAGTCGTAATGAAAGCAGTGTTTATTTAAGAGTCAATATAATAAACCTAATATAAAATATATTTTTTAATGAAAGGCCAGTGGACAACCGATGCGTGGGCGTTTTGACAGGCGGAGCAACAAGCGGTTGCACTCTCGCTCCGTTGGCAGAGCTGCCTACCGTCCGCCTGCGAGTCGACAAATCAATCGACTTACTCTGCCTCCTTTCTTTCTTCCCACAGCAGAGGTTGAGGTGCAGAAAATGATAACTGCGCTTTTCCTTTATCTGCCGCCGTAATGTTACAGTATTTGCATCCAAGCCCCAATGGTAATACAAATGAGAGGCGTTATTTAAACGCTGTGAATGCGTCTCCGGTGATTGTGTCGGTTGTAGACAGAAACGAACGGAGGGACTCCGCTCACTGTACAGTTCCTATAGTCGCGCAGTTTGGCACTATGTTTTCAGGCTCGAGACATTCAATCAGATCGCGGAAGTCTTTCCCATTGAAATCGCTAACGGGGAGAATATCCCCGGTTATTATTTTAGCCACAAACCACAGTTCATCTGCGCGGCGGCTCACTCGCTGGCGAGATCACAAGGTGAAACGCTGCTGTGATCGGACGAAGGCATTGTGTGTTTCTAAGGTGATTTAACGTCATAGTCTTAGACGAGCGTTTAACTTATGCTGCATATTTTGCACTGCATTGTTTTTTATCAATAGTTTGAAAAAATGGTCCCACACCGGACACTTATGTGAAGCTGACACTTCATGGAGAAGTGACACTCCTGCAGCGCGCTCACGACCAGACGTGAACTCACATACACGGTGAAATCTCCCATTTAAAAAACGGCATAACCCACTGATTTTCGGATTTCTATTCTATTTTTAAAGTCAACTTGAGCGCAAGTGGACAACCGGTCATTCGGTCGACACATTCACATCCCTAATGCATATAGAGAAAGTAATAAAAACAGCCTACCACACCACAAAGAATGATCAGACCTTCATCTCTTATTTTTTTTTTATGTTTGAACATGACTTCTGCAGGTGAACTATTCATTAAACTGCCCAAATTCAAGAATAAAAACAACCATCAAACTACTGGACTTTAAAATACTGGCCGACTCTTTCAACATGCTTTCAGTTGTAGGCTTCTATCAATATGTTTGCCTGGTTTTATATTATGCGCAATATCAACATTTCATATAATTAACTAAAAGAAAAATAACCAAATCTAAAGGGAATATCTATACTGTTACAGTATAGATATTCCCTTTAGATCTGGTTATCTTTCTTTATTTTTCTAATACAGGTATTATAATTATTGACACTAAATTATGAAGAAAAAAAAAGTGTGTGCAGGGCCAGTGAAAATATACAAGGGGCCAGTAAAACTCGGATCCACTGGCCCGGCGGGCCAGTAGGAAAAAAAAGTTATGTTGAACCCTGCTTATGGTTTAGAGGGTCCTGTCTCAGTGTTGGGTTTATAGTAGCATCACTTCGGTTTATCAGAATACTTTGACCAGCTGCATTTGATCTGTATGTTAGTTGAATGTGTGGGTTTAAGTTCTTTAGTTACATATGTTGGATTGTGGACCCAGTCAAAAGTAATAATGAAATGCATGATATTTGCCTTTACATGACTAAGGACAAGTTTCAGTGGATTGTTTAAAACGCTTACATAAATAGCCTTGATTCCTTTCACATAATGTTAACAGGGAACATTCTTTAAGATATATCTTCTTTTTTCACTTTTTGTGTGGTCTTGATGAGGTATTGCCCCTGGAAAGTTCAGGGGTCACAAAGTCCCCATCCACAGCTGAAGATTGTACAGAGGTAAATCTGTATAAGATGATATTGTATTAATATGTTTGCATTAATGATCTTCAATAAGTCTTACACAATTATCCAATGCTGCTCAAAGCAAAGTTTTACCCTCATTATTTTTTCAAAAGTATGATTATTTCATTTATTCAAAGCCCAGTTACAGTGCCTTGCAAAAGTATTGATACCCCTTGAACTTTTCCACATTTTGTCACATAAGAACCACACACGTATGTACATTTATGTTCTTGGGATATTATGTGATAGACCAACACAAAGTGGCACATAATTGTGAAGTGGAATGAAAATGATACTTTGTTTTCAATACTTTTTATAAATACAAAACTGAAAAGTGTGGCGTGCAAAAGTATTCAGTCCCCCTGAGTCAATACTTCATAGGACCACATATCGCTGCAATTACAGCTGCACGTCTATTGGGGTATACAGTATCTCACAAAAGTGAGTACACCCCTAACATTTCTTCAAATATTTCATTATATCTTTCCATGGGACAACACTGAATAAATGACACTTTGATACAATGTTAAGTCGTCAGTGTACAGCTTGTTTAACAGTGTAAATTTACTGTCCCCTCAAAATAACTCGACACACAGCCATTAATGTCTAAACTGCTGGCAACAAAAGTGAGTACACCCCTAAGTGAAAATGTCCAAATTGGGCCCAAAGTGTCAATATTTTGTTTTGCCATCATTATTTCCCAGCACTTCCTTAACCCTCTTGGGCATGGTGTTCACCAGAGCTTCACAGGTTGCCACTGGAAGGCTCTGCTGAAAGAGAAGAAAAGAGCTTTTAAGTCTGGCGCTAAAAGAGGTGCAAAAACGACTGAGGAGAGCGATACGACAGGCTAAGGCTCGCTACAGGGGCAAGATGGAAGAGCAGCTTAGCAGACAGGATGCCAGGGGCGTTTGGTCTAGCCTTAGAACCATCTCAGGCTTCAAGCCAACGCCCGTCCAGCCGGTGGGAGACCAACAATGGGTCAATGATTTGAATAACTTCTACCTAAAGGCTGTAACATACTCCGCGAGAAGAAAGAACAAAGTTCTCGGTGACAGAGCTGCGAGAAGAAAATGACGTCATTTTCTTCTCTCAGCTCTTGTTTAGCTGTTCTCGCAGCTTGTTCTCGACACATCACCCGGGCCGAACTTTCTTCTCGCAGCTTGTCCGAGAACTATTGTGTGATTGGTCAGTCTGAAGTCAATGAGGAAAGCGAAGTGAAATCAGCTGGCGCTACTGAGTCAAATTTCCATGGTAACAATGCGCCGCGGTGAGGAGTTCGGCAGTTGAGTTCTCGTGAAGTATGTAATGTCAGACCAGAAAGAACTTCTCGCAGCTCTGTCACCGAGAACTTTGTTCTTTCTTCTCGCGGAGTATGTTACAGCCTTTAGGTTCAATCAACAACCCGCCCCACCCCCTGCACTGCTGCCCCCCCCTACCCCTGTGGCTGAGGGACAAAGCCCCTCATCTGCAGTCGTTAACACCTCTGCCACTGCCACACGGCCCATCCACTCACCCACCACCAGCTCCCCCACCCCTCTCCTCCACTCACCCACCACCAGCTCGCAGCCCGCACCCCTCTCCTTCACAGACACCGAAGTGAGGAGAGAGCTAAAAAAGATTAAGGCGCGGAAAGCGGCGGGCCCGGACGGGATCAGCTCCAGACTTCTGCGATCCTGCGCAGACGAACTGTGTGGAGTTATGGGGCGCGTCTTCAACCTGAGCCTCAAGCTGAGGTCGGTACCACAGCTCTGGAAGACCTCGTGCGTGGTACCAGTGCCCAAGACACCACGGGCCAAAGACCTCAGCAGCTTCAGGCCGGTGGCTCTCACATCCCACCTGATGAAGACCCTGGAGAGGCTCGTTCTGGGCCACCTCCGCTCCACGGTGAACTCAGCGATGGACCCGCTGCAGTTTGCCTACCGGCCCGGCATCGGAGTGGAGGACGCCATCATCTCCCTCCTCCACCGTGCACTGTCCCACCTGGAGAAGCCCGGCACCGCTGTGAGAATTCTGTTTTTTGATTTCTCCAGCGCCTTCAACACCATCCAGCCGAGGCTCCTGAGGGACAAGCTGGAGGCGGCGGGAGTGGACAACGACTTGGCTGAGTGGATCCTGGACTACCTCACAGACAGACCTCAGTTTGTGAGATCCAGGGACTGTGTGTCTGAGATCCAGACCTGCAGTGTGGGGGCCCCCCAGGGGACCGTCCTCGCACCATTCCTCTTCACCCTCTACACTGCAGACTTCAGACACAACACCGACAGCTGTGTCCTGCAGAAGTTCTCTGACGACTCTGCCATCGTCGGACTCATCACTGAGGACGACGACGCAGAGTACAGAGGACTAACGCAGGACTTTGTGGACTGGTGTCAGCGGAACCACCTCCTCATTAACGCGGGGAAAACCAAGGAGATGGTGGTGGATTTCCGCAGACGCCACTCTGCTGCCCCCGCCCCAGTGAACATCCAGGGACGGGACATTGAGAGAGTGGACTCTTACAAGTACCTGGGTGTTCATCTGAACCACAAACTGGATTGGACTCATAACACGGACGCTCTCTTCAGGAAGGGCCAAAGCCGGCTCTACCTCCTGAGGAGACTCAGGTCTTTTGGAGTACGGGGGCCTCTCCTGAAGACCTTCTACGACTCTGTAGTGGCATCAGCCATCTTGTACGGAGTAGCCTGCTGGAGCAGCAGCATCACAGAGAGGGACAGGAAGAAGCTGGACAAGGTCATCAGGAAGTCCAGCTCTGTCCTGGGCTGCCCCCTGGACACAGTGCAGCAGGTGGGGGACAGGAGGGTCCTGGACAAACTAACATCCATGCTGGACCACGACTGTCACCCCCTGCAGGACACTGTCTGCTCTGGAGAGCAGCTTCAGTGACAGATTGATTCACCCTCGCTGTGTGAGGGAGAGATTCCGCAGGTCTTTCCTTCCTGCTGCGGTCAGACTGTACAACGAGAACTGCTGACCCTGTACATGTCATTCACCTGTATATACTGACATCATGTGCAATACTGTAACTTGAGAACGTGCAATAATGGTGCTACATGTGTCACTGTCACTTTATTATTTATTCTGCCCATATCCTGCTAACTCACATAGTTATAGTTTATATTTATACAAAGTTTAAAGCTAAAACATAAGCTTATACAAAGTCTAAAGCTATATAAGCATTTACAGCTATTGCTGTGCCCTCTGTGTGCTCTTTACTCCTGTGTGCTCTTTACTCCTGTGTGCTCTTATTCCTGCTCTAATGTGTGATGCAACACCGAAATTTCCCCACTGTGGGACGAATAAAGGATATCTTATCTTATCTTCCACCCATTCATGACGACATCAAGTAGCTGGTGGATATTAGAGACCTGGCGCTCCTCCATCTCCCGTTTGAGGATGCCCCAAAGATGCTCAATAGGGTTGAGGTCTGGAGATATGCTTGGCCAGTCCATAACCTTTAGCCTCACCTTTTTTAGCAAGCCAGTGGTCGTTCGGAGGTGTGTTTGGGGTTGTTATCATGTTGCAGTACTGCCCTGCGGCCCAGTTTATGAAGAGAGGGGATCATGCTCTGCTTCAGTATGTCACACTACATGTTAAAATTCAATGAACTATAGATCCCCAGTGCTGGCAGCACTCATGCAGCCCCAGACCATGACACTCCAACCACCATGCTTGACTATAGGCAAGACACACTTGTCTGTGTACTCCTCACCTGGTTGCCGCCCTACACTCTTAACACCATCTGAACCAAATAAATGTATCTTGGTCTCATCAGGCCACAGGACATGGTTGCAGTAATCCATGTCCGTAGTCTGCTTGTCTTCAGCAAACTTTTTGTGGGGTTTCTTGTGCATCAACTTTAGAATAGGCTTCCTTCTGGGACGACAGCCATGCAGACCAGTATGATGCAGAGTGCGGCGTATGGTCTGAGCACTGACAGGTTGACCCCCCACCCCTTCAAGCCCTTCAGCAATGCTGGCAGCACTCATAGGCTTTTTTTCCAAAGCCAACCTCTGTGTCTGACGCTGACCATGTGCACTCAACCTTCGTAAACTGGGCCGCAGGGCAGTATTGGAACATGATAACGACCCACATCCAAACGACCACTGGCTTGCTAAAGAAGCTGAGGGTAAAGGTTATGGCTTGGCCAAGCATGTCTCCAGACCTAAACCCTATTGAGCATCTTTGGGGCATCCTCAAACGGAAGGTGGAGGAGTGCAAGGTCTCTAATATCCACCAGCTCTGTGATGCTGTCATGAATGGGTGGAAGAGGGTTCCAGTTGCAACCTGTGAAGCTCTGGTGAACTCCATGCCCAAGAGGGTTAAGGCAGTGCTGGGAAGTAATGGTGGCCACACAAAATATTGACACTTTGGGCCCAAATGGGACATTTTTTCTTAGGGGTGTACTCACTTTTGTTGCCAGCAGTTTAGACATTAATGGCTGTGTTTGAGGGGACAGTAAATTTACACTGTTATACAAGCTGTACACTGACTACTTTACATTATATCAAAGTGTCATTTCTTCAGTGTTGTCCCATGAAAAGATATAATGAAATATTTGAAGAAATGTGAAGGGTGTACTCACTTTTGTGAGATACTGTATCTAGAGACTGGCATTTTCGCCCATTCTTCTTTTTAAAATAGCGGAGAGCGTCTGAACAGCCATTTTTAAGGCTTTCCAGAGATTCTCAATTGGATTGAGGTCTGGACTTTGGCTGGTTCATTCTGACACATGACTATGCTTTGATTTAAACCATTCCATAGTAGATCTGGCTGTATGTTTAGGATATTTAACCTTCTGGAAGGTGAACCTCCGCCCCAGTCTCAAGTCTTTTGCAGACTCTAACAGGTTTTCTGCCCTGCACTTGGCTCTATCCATCTTCCCATCAACTCTGACCAGCTTCCAAGTCCCTGTTGAAGAAAAGCACCAAGGATTTTTCTTCCATAGAGACTTTTTTGGCGCCCGCCAAAGAGGATTTATCCAGCGCCAAAGGAAAATCACCAGTGCCAAAATTATAAAGATTGAGAATAAATATAGCAATTTAAAACCTTTTCAAATTGAGCACAATTTAGTTCATCCTTCTTGTAGCAATAACTCAAATTTCAATTTCTATTACTATTACAGCTTCCCTCAATCATGAAAACAAAATAATTGTTATTAAACTATCACTGTTTCCCACGCCGTGACATGCAGGCTTTTAAATTCAGTGAACCCTTTCAGCCGTGCGCTCCACTCGGCCCCTCCCTCACCTGATAGTTTAGCTTTCGGCTGGTCCAGAGAGTAGGAGGGAGATGTTGCGCATCGCCGGGTGTTTTGAAACATTACTAAAAGACGGAAGATAGTCAGCCTTTGGTCGAGAGGAAAGGTAAAACTAATTGTGTTGTCTGGAAACACTTCAGACTCAGAACAGACTAAAATAATGTGCAAGATAAGTCACACGCGTCCAGCATGACAACCACCCTAAACATTCAGCCAGATCTACAATGGAATGGTTAGATCAAAGCATAGTCATGTGTCAGAATGGACCAGTCAAAGCCCAGACCTCAATCGAATTGAGAATCTCTGGAAAGACTTGAAAATTACTTTTCTTTTATAAAGATTTCAGCTGTGGATGGGGACTTTGTGACCCCTGAACTTTCCAGGGGCAATACCTCATCAAGACCACGCAAAAAGTGAAAAAAGAAGATATATCTTAAAGAATATTCCCTGTTAACATTATGTGAAAGGAATCAAGGCTATTTATGTAAGCGTTTTAAACAATCCACTGAAACTTGTCCTTAGTCATGTAAAGGCACATATCATGCATTTCATTATTACTTTTGACTGGGTCCACAATCCAACATATGTAACTAAAGAACTTAAACCCACACATTCAACTAACATACAGATCAAATGCAGCTGGTCAAAGTATTCTGATAAACCGAAGTGATGCTACTATAAACCCAACACTGAGACAGGACCCTCTAAACCATAAGGACCTCCTAAGTTATATTTGAGTCAGATCACTGCTTTACACACATACACTGAGATACTATAATGACTTACACTTTGAAAAGCATTTTAGGATAAAGTCCTTACATACCATTGTCCATATAGACCATAGCACAGTCATGGGACTTCACACACACACACTAGCCCACTTTGTGTTGGTCCATCACATAAAATCCCAACCCAACACTGAGACAGGACCCTATAAACCATAAGGACCTCTTAAGTTATATTTGAGTCAGATCACTGCTTTACACACATACACTGAGATATTATAATGACTTACACTTTGAAAAGCATTTTAGGATAAAGTCCTTACATACCATTGTCCATATAGACCATAGCACAGTCATGGGACTTACACACACACCCTAGCCCACTTTGTGTTGGTCCATCATATAAAATCCCAATGAAATACATTAACGTGCGTGGTTGTTAAGTGACAAAATGTGGAAAAGTTCAAGGGGTAATAATACTTTAGGGTTAGAAATTAGAAAACATTAGAATGGAGAGGATTTGCATGGAAATCGTGGTAAAGGTTGGTAAATTATGACCTCATCCTAAGAGTAAGTCCACCAAACACAAATAGCATCTAGGCCCCTATACAATCCACTGGTCCTCACCAACAATACAAGTCCTGCGCTTGTTCCAACCAACAGGAGTTTAATTCTACAACCTGCCGTTTAACAGGGATTTGTCAGTAGTGGACAACACATCTTCCTCAAGCTCTGCCACTGCATGAGGGATGGAGCCCACAAGGACTGTATTAGTCTGAAACTTGCTAAACAACTGCATGTGAACCAGTAAATTTAGCCTGAAAGTTTGTTGTTTTGGTTTAATGTGGCTCGGACTTCTTCCAATCGTCCTTCAAAACAGCCAAAGGGCCAGGCACTGTGTGTCCAAACACCAGATCGTTTGGGCTAAAGCCTGTACTTTCCTGACTTCACTCCTTAGCCCCCAGCATCAACCAGGGTAAACCCTCTTCCCAGTCTCCATCTAACTGTGTACAGTATGTACGGAGTAAAGACTCCAACGTGGCGTGGAACCTCTCAAGAGCCCCTTGGCTACATGGTAGGCTGATGCTGAAACAGATGAAAAGTTAGAACCTTGGTCTTACTGAAAGATTTAGGGGATTTCAAATATAGAGATAAACTGAGTCAGGGCGCGCACTACAGATTAAGTGGTGATGGTGCGTAATGGGTATGCTGCTGGATACCTAGTGCTCTGGCACATCACCATCAACAAATAGATTGCACCCGAACGAGAACGAGGGAGGGGACCAACACAGTCAAAAATGAAATGTTCAAACGGTTGACTAAATGCCGGAATTGGACAGAGAGGAACTGGCTCTGTTTCGGTTTTCCGGTCAACTGACACTTATGACACATTTTAATGTACGATGCAACATCTCTCTTTAGAGGAGACCAAAAAAAAGAATACAAAATGCGATCATATGTTTTACGGACACCCATATGTCCACACTAGTCATGTGACACTTGCAAAAACAAACTACGAAATTTGGAAGGCACAAAAATCTGGAAAATAGGATCTCCAACAAAATCAGGACCATGTGGCACCCATGTGCGTCTTCAAAGCAAGATATTGACTTTCATGCATCGCTAATGAAAGCCTTCCTATATCGCGCCGCTTTTGTCTGATGTAGTCGTGTTTATTTTGATTTCTTCCGTATTCTACAAACAGTCCAGGAGAGGTCCTGGGCTATGTGTGTCCCAGTGAATTTGAAGGACACCCGCTGAACACAGTCCCCATTGATGCTCAGTTGGGCTGGTTCCCCCTTGTGTTCCCTGAAGTCTATGATCATCTCCTTGGTTTTGCTAGTGTTGAGCAGCAGGTTGTGTTCCGATCACCAACGTGCAAGCCTTTGTGTGCTCCAGGGCATCTTGCTCAGAAGTCAGTTCCCGATTTTCCATAAAAGCTTTGCTTCAATATCCCAAATTGTAAGTAGGGATGCACCGAAATGAAAATTCTTGGCCGAAACCGAAACCGAAAAGAAAGAGGCTTTTGCAGTTTTGTTTGTTATTTAGTCAATTATTTCAACATTGCATACATGAACTCCCACATGTTCTCCTCAAACACAGGTTGAGTTGCTTTAAAAAAACTGCACCACAGCTGCCACCGTAATGTTCAGACTTCAGAATTTGCATTAAAGTCCTGATTATAACAATGAGAGGCTTTAGAAGATGTCCATGCTATGTGATTGTAACATTTTCGTCTGTAGACTGAAACTAACGGGGGGAGGCGGCTCACTGGACATAGTATATTTAGTCGCGCTGTCAGTTTGCCGACATGGCTCTGTGTATTCAGGCTTGAGAAATGCAATCAGATCGTAGGAGCCTTTTCCCCCCAATAGCGCTAACGGACAGGATATATCCGGTTATCATTAGCTGTCAAACTAAAAAAAAAATTGCGCGGCAGCCCTCACTCGCGCAAGGCTTTTGTGTTTCTAAGGTGATTAAACATCAGTCTTGGACTAGAGTTTTAACTTTATGCTGCATAAAGCATTGCACTGTCTGCGCCGTGTTTCATCCAGTTTGAAAAAATGCTCCCACACTGGACTCTGACATTGTCATGCACGCACCTTACAGACTGCTCCTGCTGCGCGCTCACAAACAGACGTGGACTGGCCTACACGGTTACGTCTCTCTTTTCTGCCATTTCCTGGTTTACAGGAAGCTCTTTTAAAAACATATTTCCTTAGTGTCATTTAGTTCGTAAATTTTCAGTAATTTTGTTCGGCCTTTTAACTGTTTCGGGCCGAAACCGAAAATGACTTATTTTGCCATTTTCGGTGGCCGACTGTTCGGTGCATCCCTAATTGTAAGCAGAAAGAGTTGTATGGGTAGCCAAAACACAAGCAGACATTTTTCGTCTCTTCTGTTCTTCAATGAATTATTGTTACTTTGTTCACTAAAGCTCACGTGTGTCTTCATATTTGTAACATATCTGATTCACATCTCACGTCTCACTTCCTCTGTGATATTTATACTCTGAGGATTATCATTAATCTGTGATGTCATTTGGCCGACAATCAATCAGACATATTTTGTGTAGTCGTTATTCCTATGCCTTAAGTTTTTTTCTATACAGCCACCATGATATAAACATGTCTTTTTAGATTAAGCACTAAAGCAATTAGAATTATTTTTCAAATTCATGACACTTGCATTATGTGATAGGATGTTGTCCAGCAGTTACAGGCCGTAATCTACCTTTGTCACAATTGTGACATTTAAGATTAATTCTAATAAAAATGGAAAATTATCATTATAATTTAAACAATTTATTTGGCTTTGAAAAAAGGTTCATATTTAGATGGATGAAAAATAAAAAATAAAAAGGCTTAATGCAAAATTAGAGTGTAAAATACAAAGAGGCAGACTAAAGCTAATTGTGTTCATGGTCATGGCACTTGTGTTGTGTGAAAGGCTGAATTCTGACTGTTACAAGGTTTCAAATGTATCAACAATGTAACAACTCATGACTGTCCCAATAATGCTGTGTGCTGTCAGGTGTATTTATGTTAATGAGGGGGCGTTTTCAAAAGTGACATCATGGTCCCGATAATGTTTTTTAGGTCCTTATAAGTCACATATTTGTCAGAAAGGGAAATGTCTGCATAAACCACAATTTTGTCATGGTGGTGTGTATGTAGGTTGTAAAGGTGGTATCTGAAATCTAAAGTGAGCTGATTTTTTTTCAGATTTTTTTGAGTGCTTTTATCTTACTCCCTTAGCTCTAGGACCTCTGGAAAGGGTAGTCCATCTATACCACAACCGGGGCTGGTTTGGAGAAACAGTCCAGCCAAACCATATATACCAACATGTGTGTGTGTGTGTGTGTGTGTGTGTGTGTGTGTGCGTGTGTGTGTGTGTGTGTGGTTGAAAATGCCCCGTTTAGATCAGATAGTGTGTGTGTGTTTCTATATGTGTGATTATGCTGATGAGTGCAGTGCAAAAAACAGAGTTTGTTTATGTTCCTCAAAGACACTCACACATTGGACTGGTGTTGCAACAGTGTATGCCAGCTCACGTCATAGTCACAAAATATTTCACTTATTTTTTGGGGGGATTGTGTGTGTGTGTGTGTGTGTGTGTGTGTGTGTGTGTGTGTGTGTGTGTGTGTGTGTGTGTGTGTGTGTGTGTGTGTGTGTGTGTGTGTGTGTGTGTGTGTGTGTGTGTGTGTGTGTGTGTGTGTGCTGGAGAGGCCCTCATACTTCACAGCTAAAAGTTTTTAGGGTTTGGACTTTTTCAGTTTGTTTGCCTTTTATGGAATATTTAGACCCCCACCCTAACAGCTAAGTTGTTTAAAACAGGCTATACTAGGGGCTGCTCCGGTGGCGTAGTGGATAGAGCGCGTACCATATCGGCTTCGGCCTTTGTTGCAGTGGTCGCGGGTTCAAATCCGACCCGTGGACCTTTACTGCAGGTCATCCCCCCTCTCTCTCTCTCTCTCTCTCTCTGTCTGTCTCCCCATTTCAACTCTGTACAAGTCTAATAAAGCTTGAAAATGGCTAAATATAATCTTTAAAAGGGAAAAAGACTGGCTATACTGACAGGGAAGAGGCTAAACTGTCAAGCACAAGTAGAAAAGTGTTCTGCACAAACATATCTCAATAGACAACAAGGTGTTTGATGTGCAATCGGGCAGAGGGCGCCACATGGAGCCAGCTAGCCCCCACCCCCCCCCCCCCCTCACCTCCACAAGCTCCCTGACATTGACACACACACACACACACACTTCTCCTCAGAAACAGCTGACGTTTTAACAGGCTTACAACAGCTGACATGCTACAGGTGGGGCAGAGGGGACCCTTCATAAGCCCTCAACCCCTCCCCCCCTCCGTTTAGTGCCCGGCTCATAATTCCCTAACACACACACACACACACACACACACACACACACACACACACACACACACACACACACACACACACACACACACACACACACACACACACACACACACACACACCT
>NW_027648583.1:107500-110000 GCF_949987685.1 Ammodytes marinus
AAGTAGTGTCTTGCCCAAGGACACAACAACCATGACACAGGTGGCAGGGCGGGGGATTGAACCGCCAACCCTTCGATCATTGGCCGACCCGCTCTACCACCTGAGCCACAGTCGATTTTAAAACTATTGCTTGAAACTTTTTGCTTCTTTTCCGTCTCTGTACAGTTGCCTAGGAGTTTTTTTTTTCTTGTTGGATTCCTTGGTCGTTGCAAAGGTCCCTATTCATTCATGGAAGTCTTTAAAATGCTAGAGAGCAGCTGAACGGTTGCACTGAAGTCTCTTTTCTCCTACAGTGTGTGTGGTCACTAAACACATCCTGACGTTTTCTTTTCTCTCTGACATACAAAGGTAAACAAAACCACACACACACTGAAAAGCTGGAGAGGAAGCTTACTTTTATGAATCCAAGTCAAAGTCAGAGGTTGCGTTCCGAATCTCATACTTTCTACTATTTAGTATGGTAGAAAAAAGATTCAGGATGTCCCGATTCTTGTGGCCAGATTTAGGATGGTTAGAAGTACCCGGATGTCCTACTTCATGCGGCCAAGATTGTTGGTGTTGAAAACTGCATCCTATTTGGGCGATTCTGACCCACAATCCGGTGCGCACGTGAAGTGACGTCACATCGACGAAGCCTCCATATGAAAACAAACGGGGATGAGACGGATATAAAAGCAAGAGGCAAGATCAAGGCGCAATGTTATGATGAAATAAAAGAGTAAAAGTATGTCCCAATAGTATGCCTACTGCATCCTAACTAGATTATTTTTATCGTCGGATGTAGTATGTAGAATAGAGAAAAGAAAGAGTATGCGATTCGGAACGCAACCAAAGTTTTTTATTGTCAGTGCTGATATATGCAGGACAGACATCAGAATCTAAATGGCGATTATCTCTGACCCACGGTGCAAAAGGAACAATAATAAATATAGAGTAGAGTCAGATTAAAACAGATGAGTACAAGGTATTGATACTTCTAAATGCTTTTCATCTCAACACAGTAGGGAAGAATTCAAAACCATTTCTCATATCACTCAAACTACGATGATTAAAACGTGAATACAGCCGTTATGTGCGTGTGTGTGTGTGTATGTGTGTGTGTGTGTCTGTGTGTGTGTGTGTGTCTGTGTGTGTGTGTGTGTGTGTGTGTGTGTGTGTGTGTGTGTGTATGTGTGTGTGTGTGTGTGTGTGTGTGTGTATGTCTCTCTCTGTGTGTGTGTGTGTGTGTGTGTGTGTGTGTGTGTGTGTGTGAGTGAAATCCGTTGTACACAGCGGGTTAGAGACCCAAGGAAATAGCTTGTTATCGGCTATTCACCTGCAGCGTATCACCTTGAATAACTACTGGATCAGTTACTGCAATATGAATGTAGTTGATAAGTATTGAAAATTGTAGTTTTTTTTTATTTAATTTAACTTTTATTTATCCTCGAGAGACCAATTGAGGGGTGACCCTCATTTACAATGACGTCGAGTTCAAAACAAATTCAAAGGAAAAACAACAATACATAAACAATATTCAATGCAAATACATCAAATACACAACAACAGGTGAAGAGAAAAACAATTGAAACATTTACACAGTGGTGAAGAGTGGCAGCAATTAAAATGAAATTAAATGGGTGAAAGTACAATATAGCCTAATTAAAACAGTTACGGGTAGAGTTTGGCAGATTTAAGATAGTTTGTTTAAATTGGTTAAAGGATATGAAGTTATTTAGTTGAACTTTTTTTTCCAGCACTCCCCAACACTGCATATGCATTTAGGGAAATGATTCAGTCAGATTTGGAACTGCAGGCCTGTGCTGAGTAAACTGTGTGTGTGTGTGTGTGTGTGTGTGTGTGTGTGTGTGTGTGTGTGTGTGTGTGTGTGTGTGTGTGTGTGTGTGTGTGTGTGTGTGTGTATTGAGGGAGAATTAAGCCCTGCGGGAATGGCCTGATGGGTGCTAATGAACTTGGGATGTGCCACCACAATGCCTAGCGGCCCCCTTGTCCACCTCAGTGCCCGTTTCCCATGCAGCGAAATCGGGTTGGGGAGGAGAGGGGAGGGGGGGTCTGCTGGATGGATGGATGGATGGATGGAGCACGTCCCAGCCTATTGTATTGCGCTGCCAGGTCCTTCGCACATTAGCCACCACCAACCACACACACACACACACACACACACACACACACACACGCACACACACACACTGCCTGCCCGGTATCCAGGCATCGAGGATGGGAGGGGAGGAGGGGAGGGGGGGGGGGGGGGGGGAACGAAACAGTAGCCGTATTTAGAGTTTGATCTCCAGGAAAGCGTCCAAAATGTGCAGAGAATGGGGAAAAGCTTGATCCCATCCCGGGACGTTGGTATGAGAGAGAGAAAGACAGAAAGACAGAAAGACAGATAGAGAGAGAGAGAGAGATAGAGGGAGAGAGAGGGGGGAGAGAAAGAGAGGGAGAGAGAGAGAGAGAGAGCGAGAGAGAGAGATAGAGAGAGGGGGAGAAAGAGAGGGAGAGA
>NW_027648583.1:116268-118768 GCF_949987685.1 Ammodytes marinus
TGAGGATATTGATTTTAGCTGATACATTACTTAAAATGTTACGGAGTGTCCCTTTAAAGAACACAAACAAACAAGTAGAGACACAAAACACACAAAAAACACATAAAATAAAATAAAAAACTAACATATCTTGCATTTCTTGCAGGCTAAGGATGCCGGGGGCTCGATGACCATCCATACGTTCGGGGCGTACTTTGGTCTGATGGTGACGCGCGTCCTCTACAGACCAAACCTGGACAAGAGCAAACACAAGAACTGCTCCGTCTACCACTCAGACCTCTTCGCTATGATCGGTAAGTATATCCCTGCGTTCCAAATCACATACTATTTATTTATACTACACTACATACTAAAGTACTCTTTCTTTTTACTACACTACATACTAAAGTACAGAAGAGTTTTAGGGCCACAGGAGAGAAATAAAATCAGATAAGGAAGAGAGTTTTGTGGAGCTGACAGGCTTAATCAACTTTGTGTCAACTCATTTGGAAATGGATTGAATGTGGGAAGTTACGCACTATAGTTTTAACCAGTACTTGCATTACTACATGTGGAAAGTTACGCGCTACAGCTTTAAAGTAATCCCTCCCTGTTGTGATTCTCCCTTCAGGCACCATCTACCTGTGGAAAGTTACACACTATAGTTTTAACCAGTACCGGTATTTGTATTACTACCTGTGGAAACTTACACAATATAGCTTTTAAGTAATAACCACCTGTTGTGTTTCCCAGGCACCATCTACCCGTGGAAAGTTACACACTATAGCTTTAATTTAAACCTGCAGTGTGTAGAATTTTGGGTTTTATTTCCTAGCAGATTTTGTAGAAAGTAATTATAATATCCATAAGTACGTTTAGTTTAGTGCATAATAGCTGAACATTTTTTTTTAACTATTATTTTTTCCCTTAGAAAGGGTCTCATATATGTCCATATTTCTGCATATTTTGGACCAAGGCCTAGTGCCGCCATCTTGAAAGTGTCATAGTTGGAATGTCATCAGGTGCATTGTTTGAAATTTAGAATTGTTCTTGTCCTTGAAGGCCACTGTAGCTTCTGTTATTATTCTAAAGGGTTGGGGTTACCCAGGGAGCGTTGCATTCTTGAACTTTGTAGAACTTTCTTGATGATGTCATATTACACACTGCACCTTTAATACCCGCCTGTTATGTTTCTCCCTCCAGGCACCATCTACCCTTTTAAAAGTTACGCACTACAGCTTTAAGTTAATATCTAACATGTGTTTCTCCCAGGCACCATCTACCTGTGGATGTTCTGGCCGAGCTTTAACTCGGCGGTGACGGCTCACGGGGACGACCAGCACCGCACGGCCATGAACACGTACTACAGTCTGGCCGCCTGCACGCTCGCCACCTACGGCATGTCCGCCCTGACCGCACACGACGGAAAGCTGGACATGGTGGGTAGTACACACTCGTTTGTTTCTATGCAATTTAAAGGAATTGCTTGAGGGTTTTTAAATCGAAAAAAAAAATAAGAAAAAAATTGTCTGTGAATTGTGTTGTCAAATCGGGGAAAATTGAGGCCAAAACACTGATAGTCTTTGTAGAAAGTTTTGAGTCAACTGATTATCTTAACATTTAAATCAAGAAAAAGTGCATGTATTTGCCCCAGAAAGTGTTTCACCACCAATACTGTACACATTAAATGTTTGAGAAACTTACATTTTCACTAGAACTAAAATGGTTTAAGTTAAGAAGGAAAACTGTCAATTATTTATAGTGTTCAAGTTTTGAGTTTTATGTCTGCTCTGACCGCACATGACGGAAAGCTATGTATGGTGGGTAGTACACACGATGGAAAGCTAGATATGGTGGGTAGTACACAGGATGGAAAGCTAGATATGGTGGGTAGTACACACGATGGAAAGCTAGATATGGTGGGTAGTACACAGGATGGAAAGCTAGATATGGTGGGTAGTACACAGGGGTATTATTACAAAACTGGAAAGAATTGTGGTTCAAGAAAAAAAATTATATATTTACCCAGGTAATGTTGTATTGTCAACACAGGAAAAACCACATTCTTCACTAGATTTTTTTTTAAGATATTTTTTTGTAATTCTTTATGCTTTATTGATAGTGTAGAGACAGAGTTGAAATGGGGCAGAGAGGGGAGTGACATGCAGAGAACGACCGCGGGCTGGAATCAAACCCGGGTCTGCTGCTGGCTGAGGCCCATGGGGGGGGACACCCTACCAACTGAGCTAAGGGCGCCCCCAGATTTTTTAGTTTTGAGGCTAAATCTAACTGATGGATCTGCCAACCAATTGCACAACGTTTGGTCGTGATGTATGTCATGCCCCGGCTTCTGACTACAAAAACAAAATGAAAATGTAATTGAAGTACGTATAGGCGGACGGTGGCAGGCTAGTATCTCGACATAATCTGAGCTAAAACAACGCATGACTGAGTGTCTTAAAAGATAAAAGTTGATGAATGGGTCAAATACACAGTCCCCTATCTCCCCCTCCCCCTAAAA
>NW_027648583.1:126268-133768 GCF_949987685.1 Ammodytes marinus
ACGCTGGCTGTTTTTCGTTGGGATTTTTTTTTTTTTTAAAGAATGTTTGAAACCATATGAGGTCATACGATTCTAGAATCTGAATTATGTCATTTTCTTTCCTTTTTCCCGTGGTCAGGTTCCCGGGGAAGAGGAAGCTCACGAGAGTCAGCTGACCACCGTGAGAATGGACGAGGCCGAGAAGCTCAACTGTTAAAGACACACACACACACACACACACACGCACACATGCACACACACACACACACGCACGCACGCACGCACGCACGCACGCACGCACGCACGCACGCACACACACACACACACACACACACACTGTTTTGACATCCATCCTAGCACTTGAGTATTACTCCCTTTAGGTTGTATAAATGAACCTGGCAAATGTCTGTTTTAATGTGTAAAAATTCCAAAATATTTTTTTTTTATCATACACACAAAAATTAAAAAATCCACTTTTTTATAGGTTATTGCCAGTTGTGACCACTAGAGGTTGATCACGAGCTATGTTACTTTGTGCTGCAGGCCTGTGGAAAGACCGCGTTAGGAAATGAAGTGTCTATTTGAAGAAAGATACTGATCTCATTGTCCCTATATATATAAAAAAAAAAACAGCCCAAGAAATGGTTACAGAATTGAATTTTGAGCAGCCGAGTCCAAACCAAAGACAAAACGAATTGTTATGAGCAAGAAAAATTACTCTTTTCAATACAAAAAGGGCCTCATTGATCATTGATTGAGTTTTTTGGGATGAAATATACAATTTAAAAACATAGGTTACATTTACGCTTTTCATAGTAAACCAATATTTTAAAATAAATTCTTCATTTTGAATACAATATTCTGATGCAAGACAATGCATAGGCCATGATTATGTTTTTTTTCTTTTATTGCATGTATGTTATCTCCTTATACATTAGGTTTGTTTGGGATTATCTGTTATTTTCTCCGTAGTAAACTGTATATGATTAGTCAGTTTAGTTTCGCGCCTTTTTTATCGATAATAGAAATTGTCAGAATTTTTTTTGATTATTTTTTATTTTTTTTTAAAGATTGGCTTAAATGGAATTGGTGATAAACGATAGCTGAGTTCACTGTTTGAAATACTTTCTTGTGACACAAAACTGTTATAGTTTATGGCTAAATAAATTGTTGAAGTGTGTTTGGTCTCAGTTATTATTTAAAAGGGTGTGTGTGTGTATACAGGTGAAACTTGAAAAATGTCAATATCGTGCAAAAGTTCATTTATTTCAGTAATTCAGCTTAAAGGGACACTGTGTAACATTTTAAGTAATTTATTAGCTAACATCAATATCCTCATTCATAAATATGTCCTCATTGGTGTACAATCACCTCTGCCCATAATCTGAATTATCCTCCTGAGCGGAGAATTACAAATATTAATATTACATTTTGTACATTGAGCAGGCATCCATGTTTTTGGAATGTCATCAGGTGCATTGTTTAGAATTTAGAATTGTTCTTTTCCTTGAAGGCCACTGTAGCTTCTGTTATTATTCGAAAGGGGTGGGGTTACCCAGGGAGAGTTGCATTCTAGAACTTTCTTGATGATGTCATATTAAAAGGTAAAAAAAATATATTTTATATAGACTCATTACATGCAAAGTGAGATATTTCAAGCCTTTATTTGTTATAATTTTGATTATTATGGCTTACAGTTTATGAAAACCCCACATTCAAAATCTCAGAAAATTTAAATATATCATGAAATCAATAAAAAAATTGATTTTAGATACAGAAACGTCGGCCCTCTATAAAGTATAATCATCCATATGTAGTCAGTACTTGGTTTGGGCCCCTTTTGCATGAATTCTTGCCTCAATTCCAATAAATTTTCCACGATATTCTAATAATATGAGTTTCACCTGTACATTGCATTATAAAAAACTAAGAGAATCTCTTAGATTTTAGGTTAAAACTAAAACTCTTACATTTTCATGAGAACTGTCTAGATTTTTTTAAAGAGAATTTTTTGGCATTTTCAAGCTTTATTAGACAGTACAGAGTTGAAATGGGGAGACAGAGACAGAGAGAGAGAGGGAGAGAGAGAGAGAGAGAGAGAGAGAGAGAGAGAGAGAGAGAGAGAGAGAGAGAGAGGGGGGATGACCTGCAGTAAAGGTCCACGGGTCGGATTTGAACCCGCGACCACTGCAACGAAGGCCGGAGCCGATATGGTACACGCTCTATCCACTACACCACCGGAGCGACCCATTACATATATATATTTTTTTGTATAACAAGATAATTACTTGGCTCAACTGTTATTGCTTAAAATGATGAGTATATTGAACTCAAAATGTGAGTTTTTTTTACTACATAGGCCTATGAAAGACACATTTTCATTGTGTATGAATGATATGTATTGTTTTATGTTCTTTTGTATCTGGACTTAGAGTCTGTAATAAAAATTATCTATCTATATGTCAACTCAACAAAATGCTCAAATGAAGGCAGATTTTCTTTAGAGTTGTAGTTGGTCTCAAAACTTAAAAATCTACTGTTCAATTTGAGTTTTCCATTGTTAAAATGCAAATCAAACCTACATTTGATTCTATCACTTCACTTTTTATTTTTTTACTATATTTTAAATTATTATTACTATTACTATTATTATTATTATTATTATTATTATTATTATTATTATTATTATTATTATTATTATTATTATTATTATTATTATTTTATTATTATTATTATTATTATTATTATTATTATTATTATTATTATTTTATTATTATTTTTATTATTATTATTATTATTATTATTATTATTATTATTATTATTATTATTATTATTATTATTATTATTATTATCACTTCACTTTTTAAGCCACATAATGCTTCAGTAGTGTATAATGTGTTGTAGAGAGAGGCAGGTGTCTTTGCAATTAAGTGTTGAGGCCTGTTCTAATTGCTGGCTGCTCCTGAAGGCTTAACAACTGTTTATCAATCACATAGTAAAGAGTTAATGTCTCTATCCAGATGGGGCTCGTATCTCACCGCGTAATTTACACTGTTTCACTTTAGGTGTTGAATGAAGCAGGTTTTCCTTGTTATGTATAGATGGTAAATGGACTCCACTTATATCGCCCTTTTCCCAGGTTTTTTTCACAGACCCAAAACGCTTTACATTGTTTTGTACACATTCACCCATTCACACACACATTCATACACACGATAGCAGCAGCAGCTACCAACCAACGCAGGGTGCAAGCTAACTATCGGGAGACATTTAGGGTTCAGTGTCTCTTTGCCCAGGGACACTTGGACATGTGGCGGGGAGACGGGGGATCGAACCACCGACCCTGTAACCCAGTGGACGACCGCCCTACACACTTCACCACAGCCGCCCCTATAGTCTCCATTAGGCCTTAGTAAGAGGTGATACAAAAAGTGTAACGTTTGATGAGCTATAGCTATTAGCATCCTGATTCCCCATGTACTGAAGACCCCTTACAGGCGGCAGGGGCCTCGTGTGTGTGTGTGTGTGTGTGTGTGTGTGTGTGTGTGTGTGTGTGTGTATATGTTTTATATGTGTTTGTGTGTGCGTGTATCTATGTATTATGAGTGTGTGTGTGTGTGTGTGTGTGTTTGTTTATGTATTATGTCTATGTGTGTGTGTGTGTGTGTGCATCTATGTATTGTGTGTATCTATGTATGTATTATATGTGTGTGTGTGTGTGTGTGTGTGTATATGTGAGTATGTGTGTGTGTATGTTTTATATGTGTGTATCTGTGTATGTATTATGTGTGTGTGTGTGTGTGTGTGTGTGTGTGTGTGTGTGTGTGTGTGTGTGTGTGTATTATATGTGTGTGTGACGGCACCTCTGCGTGAACAGCCTTGCAGCCTTTTCCCAGGCCGGGGGAGACAGGTGGGCAGCTGGGAGCTGAATAGGCGCTCCGACTCAAGAGCTTAATTGAGCCTCAAACGGCTAATTTAAATGCACAGGAAAATAATCATGATGATGCACACACACACACACACACACACACACACACACACACACACACACACACACACACACACACACACACACACAAACACACAAACACACACACACACACACACACACACGCACACACAATTATGTTAATTATTCCTTTGTCTAATACTGTGTCTTTCCGGATATGTTGGACTTTCTTTTTTTCTTTTTTTTTTGGGGCGTTTATGAATTTACCACATCTACCCCTAATATTAAATAGTTTTAATTCCTACTGTTTCAGAGGTTTTCTTTAGAGTAATAACTGCTTATTAACATGACAATAAAGTGTGTAGAGTTGATACTTTTATGAGTATGACTCTGGGGAGATAGTTTAGAATACATTTGCTTAAATATAAATATAGAGGAATGTCTATATAAGAAAAATAAGCACAGATTTTCTTAAACCTGCAGTGTGTAGAATTTTGTGTTTTATTTCCTAGCAGATTTTGTAGAAAGTAATTATAATATCCATAAGAACATTTAATTTAGTGCATAATAGCTGAATTTTTTTTTTTTAATTATTATTTTTTCCCTTAGAAAGGGTCTCATATTTGTCCATATTTCTGCATATTTTGGACCAAGGCCTAGTGCCGCCATCTTGAAAGTGTCATAGTTGGAATGTCATCAGATGCATTGTTTAAAATTTAGAATTGTTCTTGTCCTTGAAGGCCACTGTAGCTTCTATTATTATTCTAAAGGGGTGGGGTTACCCAGGGAGCGTTGCATTCTAGAACTTTGTAGAACTTTCTTGATGATGTCATATTACACACTGCACCTTTAAACATAGGCTATACTTTAAAAAAACAAAATTATTAAAATGTAATCAAAGACATGTGACAGGACTTTATTGTAGTATCAACACTGGTTTTGGCCTCATACGTCACACAGTCATTAAACTTGATTATGCACTAACTCAAAAACCACGACCAAAGTGGTAGTGTTTTGTTCCTGGGTGAGCGTACCCATGACAACTATCTACAGTAGCCTACTGTGCAGACAACTGCCTGAAAATGGTTTACATAGGTTTACAGTAAATGCCTAAACAGAGCTTAAGTTAAGTTAAGTTACTTTATTAGTCAATCTACATTGAAATTTGTCTTTTCTCATCTCCCCTCTCAAGTTCCCACACTCCAGAGGGGGTCAGAGCGCAGGGTCAGCCATAGTACAGACAGACAGACAGACAGACAGACAGACAGACAGACAGACAGACAGACAGACAGACAGACAGACAGACAGACAGACAGACAGACACACTCCAGAGGGGGTCAGAGCGCAGGGTCAGCCACAGTACAGCGCCCCTGGAGCAGTTTGGGGTTCAGTGTCTTGCTCAAGGACACAATGGTAGAGATGGTGGGCACCGTAGATGTAATAGCAGCCACCACTAGTTTTCCTACCAACACCCTCCTGTCCGGTGCCGGGGATCCAACCCGAGACCTCATGGTTACTGGGAGGAACCAGGGACCTCATGGTTACTGGGAGGAGGAACCAGAGACCTCATGGTTACTGGGAGGAGGAACCAGAGACCTCATGGTTACTGGGAGGAGGAACCAGAGACCTCATGGTTACTGGCCACCTTTCCTCTGGGACATCCTACCACCCCTATTCTATTTTAGACTTATTTATTTTTATTTTTTATCCGTAGCCCCCTCATAGGAGCAACCACGCGATTGTCTGAGGCCTAAGCTACGCTAAGCTACGCATGGTGATAATAGCCCTGGGTCGATGGTGGGGGGAAAGTGCCCAAACGTAGGAAGTTGTTGAGCTGAAGAGGGTTTTAGACACTTGACTGAGAGAGGGGAGATTGCCTCGGTGCCTCTGTAAGTGCTCTGGGGAGGGGGAGCGCTTACAATTGAATTCTACCCCCTGAAAAATGGGCTAGCCGTGTGAACGCCAAATCAACAAAAGTACATAGAGGCAGTGTTTGTTTTCTGGGGGGGCCCTTGAGTTTTTTTGCCCTTTTTTTCCTTGATCGCATGTGTTTGAGAAATACTGAAATGGTTCTTGTGAAAATGCAAAATGTGAACAGTCCCAACTTAAGACCCCCCCCCCCCCCCCTGTAAAACTAAAATGAACATTTTACTCACTCGCTCACACACTCACTCACTCACTCACTCACTCACTCACTCACTCACTCACTCACTCACTCACTCACTCACTCACTCACTCACTCACTCACTCACTCTCACTTCTCTTTATCCTCACACTGGGCCTCTGAATCCTGCCTAATAACCCTAACAAACGAACCTCACATTAAAGCCAAACTGGGCCAATCAGCTCCGCCTCTAGATGACTTAGCAAACCTAACATCTAAGACCCTCTGAAGCTATAACAAAGGAACGAGCGTTTAGCAATTAGGAAAAATCTAAAGAAATCATATTCATTTGTTGTGTGAATGAGAATTGTGACGGGGGCAAGGGGTAGAATGGGAGGGGGGGGGTCACTTACTCACTCACTTACTCACTCACTAACACACACACACACACACACACACACACACACACACACACACACACGCACAAGGGGGAATGGGCCTTTTTAGCTTAGCACCCCGCGCGCTAACAAGGCCTCCCAGTGGGCCCTTTACAAGAGGCAAAACCAACAAAGGCAGTTATTACACACTCCTTAAAATAGACTCCGGGGGTTAGAGGGTTAGGGAGGGGGCAGGCTGGACACCATTGGGACAAAGGGACCTCACTGACCCCCTTAGACACCCACTTTAGACCCCTTCACCCCACCCCAAACCTGCCTACTCTAAACACACACTCACTCCACACACATGTGCATCTACCTGCTACAGAGGCTGAGAAATTATGATAAAAAAATAAAATAAATGCTTTTATTAGACTTAGGGTGTATCCACACCTGCCGTGTTTAGTTCGGCTGAAACAAACTCAGATGCACTTCTGCCTTCGGTGCGCCTCTTTCAGATAGGTGTGAATACAGCAATCGCACTCGGGGGCGGACCAAACAAGCGCTCCGAGACCCAGCTGAAGAGGTGGTCTCGATGCGCTTCCATACGCACTCTGCTGCAGTTCGTTTGTGGTGTGAATTTGTCCGGACTCGATCCGACCCGAATGCTTCACATTATGGGAAAGTGTTGTTGTCGCCATTGTTAGGACGATAAGTTGTGGTTTGACCGGGAGCCCAGAACAATATATTACATTTGATGGACAGGACGCGTAAACATGCTGAATGTGTTCAGCGATCAGATGAAGGAGAGGGGAGCGTCTCCCGCACAGTGACAACAGGTTCACGCTGCGCAAGAAGTGTTTATTGTGTGGTGTTTTTCCTCGTCATTAAATGAATCAGTTGGCTACACTGTGTCCCACTGCTAGTCACGAAGCTGCCGCAGCCAGCGCTGTTCGCTCACTGTCTCTATCAGTTGCACCGAGCCGTCTCTGTGCTCTCAACAACACGGGGGAATAAATAAAGAAGCGGCTGGATTGACGATGCGAAAACGAGAGACTGCTGGCTTGACCACAGTTGTTCCACAGCCCGAT
>NW_027648583.1:138768-141268 GCF_949987685.1 Ammodytes marinus
ACCTTCCTTGTCGTTTGAAAAGACGCGATGCATTGTGGGGCGGTTGAGTAGGAAAAGTATACTATCGATCCATACCCCAAATCTTCCCGGAAGTTAGTACTCATCCGGGAATTTCTCACATACCGAAACTCGCATACCCAACCGTCACATACTCAAATTGAAGTCAAAATGAGTATGAGTAGGACGTTAGTATGGCTTTCCGAACACAGCCATTGTTTGAAATTCTTAGTATGTACCACTCAAAATGTCAAGATTGTGTACACATGAAAGGTACATTTTCAAATGATCTTTCGAGTATGAATAGAAGTTAAATGTTATCTCAACAAAGATAATTAGACATAGACTAATTTAATTATTATATATATTCTTTTTCAATATATTTTTTTGGCATTTTTATGCTTTATTGATAGTGTAGAGACAGAGTTGAAATGGGGCAGAGAGGGGAGTGACATGCAGAGAACGACCGCGGGCTGGAATCGAACCCGGGTCCGCGGCTGGCCGAGGCCCATGGGGGGGACGTCCTACCAACTGAGCTAAGGGTGCCCCCAAATAGACTCAGTTTTCCTTAAAAAAAAAAATAAGTTCAGTTGTATAGATTTATCCTCAAAACTCAAAAATCTATAAAGACAGATGCCTTGAAATTTCGATTTATACTAACTCATACATTTTTGTCAGTGTATCCCATCCTCTTTGCCAACTAGCCCCCCCCCCCCCCCCCCCCCCGCACAGACACACACACTCTTTGGTCTCTGTACCCTTCCCATCTCTGGCCCATTTCCCCGGTTATTGGGGCACTTTGCCGCCCCTGTCTTTGGATTTCCGCTGCTGGCACACGGTTCAGAGCAGCCCGCCTGGCGCTGTGTGTGTGTGTGTGTGTGTGTGTGTGTGTGTGTGTGTGTGTGTGTGTGTGTGTGTGTGTGTGTGTGGAGGGGAAGCTGTGTGTGAGCAAACGGGTCCCGACTAAGATCCACAAAGAAGCTTTCTTCACTCCATCAATGCCCTCCATTAACACCCGGGCCCTCTCTGCCTCTGGAGGGGATGTCACACACACACACACACACACACACACACACACACACACACACACACACACACACACACACACACACACACACACACACACACAGACGGACATTAGAGGCAGGATGCCGCGGGCAACGGGAGTGATGCCAGGGAAGAGGGCATGAGGCGGCGTTTTGTGTTCAGCCCCCTTTACACAGACACACACTCCCAAAAGGACACATTTATTCTTTCAAGCACACAGAGAGGTGTGTGTGTGTGTGTTTTCTTGTACAACTATTTTTGTGAGAACCAATTTCAGTTTTAGACCTTATGAGTGAGGACATTTTGTCCGGTTCTCACTTTGGGACAGGCCTTTAAAGGGCTGTTTGAGGGTTAACACTAGGTTTTAAGGACAGACCTTTAAAGGGCTGTTTGAGGGTTAACACTAGGTTTTAAGGACAGGCCTTTAAAGGGCTGTTTGAGGGTTAACACTAGGTTTTAAGGTTCAGGTATGAATTAGGTTTATGTTAGGGTTAGTGTAAGGGTTGGGGTTAGGCATTTAGTTTGGATGGTTAGGGTTAGGGTAAAGGGCTAGGGAATGCATTATGTCAATTAATTCTAAAACACTAAAATGTCACCTCCGGATGTAGCAGGACATCTGGGTATTTTTCAGCATGCTGCATCTGGTTGCTGGTTTGAGTCCAGCTTGGACCAATGTTGCAGAATGGACTGTTAGCTGAGAGGTGCCAGTCCACATGGTGCCCTGGAGCAAGGCACTGCACCCCTAAAACTGCTCACTGGCTGCCCATCACTCTGACATCTCTCCATACAGTGTGTGTGTGTGTGTGTGTGTGTGTGTGTGTGTGTGTGTGTGTGTGTGTGTGTGTGTGTGTGTGTGTGTGTGTGAATTAAGAATGTCTTCTAGTCAGAGTGAGATCAAAGCCTAGATGTGAAAGGGGGCGGCTCGGCCTTCTTAAAACCGTCTGAGAAAACACCCTGGGACGCTGAAAAAGAAGTGTGTGTGTGTGTGTGTGTGTGTGTGTGTGTGTGTGTGTGTGTGTGTGTGTGTGTGTGTGTGTGTGTGTGTGTGTGTGTGTGTGTGTGTGTGTGTGTGTGTGTGTGTGTGTGTGTGTGTGGTGGGGTGATTTCTGTTGGAGCAGGTGGGGCCGTGAATGAGTGAATGAGAGATTGGGAGAGTGTGTGTAGATCAGAGGGGTGTGTGTGTATACGATTTGGGGGCAGTCAGAAACCACTGATCTAAGTAACGGCAGGCCTCAGTCCTACGCAATTAACTCGGAGGGTGGGGGGACAGTACACAGAGAGGTGTGTGTGTGTGTGTGTGTGTGTGTGTGTGTGTGTGTGTGTGTGTGTGTGTGTGTGTGTGTGTGTGTGTGTGTGTGTGTGTGTACGGTATCTCCCAGAGTGGGGGGACAGTTTGATGGACAAGTCTATTATTAAATAAATCAAAGAGAGGAAAAGTCTCGAGGGAAGTAAGTGG
>NW_027648583.1:156268-159593 GCF_949987685.1 Ammodytes marinus
TCTCTAGCTATAGCCATGGCCTTCCAAATGGTCATCCGGACACACACACAGTCATCAGGCTTAAGATGCCAGTTCTGCTAACGTTTCTAAATATCCTAATATAACAAGATCAAGAAACCCATTAATTGCCATTCAGCAAAAAACTGAAAAATATTTTTAAAAGCTGTAGTGCGTAACGTTTTCATATAAATCAATGTCGGCTACATTTCAAGCAATTTGGCCTTCCACATGGGCCATCCGGACGCACAAAAAGTCATCTGGCATAAGCTGAAAGTGTTGCTATCCTTTTTATCCGAGTACTTCTCCTTAATTATGGATCAATTATTGTTGTTCGGCAAAAACAGACAAATATTTTAAAGCTACAGTGTGTAACTTTATCATACAATAAATGTCTAACATTTCATTCAAGCCAAACGAGTAGACAAACACAAAGTTGATTAAGCCTATCAGCTCCACAAAACTCTCTCTGTATTTCTCAGTATGGCAGCGTTTACAAACTGGTGAACCCCCCCCCCCCCCCCCCATTCCCCCTAACACTGGTGCAGGAGCTCAGCAAAATCCCCAAGAAGAGCCCAAGAAATGTTTCAGTTGTTGATTCTACTGCTAAGAAAAAAAACCTGGACGTACAGCAGAAGGTATAAAATCCATGTGCCATCACTGAAGGCTTTACCTCATGTAGATGCACCGTACAGTGTTGTTGTGATTACTCAGAAATTCTCAGAAGATACGCACTATTGCTTTAAGTTCAACATTTAGGGTGTAAATGCAGTTTAAGTTTACTCTTAAAGTCGAAACTACATGCACAGCAAAACTGCCGGTGTTACTTTTTCAGTGTTGGTGTTAATCAACAGGGTGCAGTGTTATTTTAACACTTAATAGATAAAAATGTACACTAATAGAGTTTTTTGATGAAAGTGTTGGTGTAGATTTTGGTCGTTAGGGGGATTCTACACCGTGAGTGTTAAATTGACCACACCCTCGCATTTCCGGCAAAGAAGCGCCATCCAGAGCTGATCCAGAACTTTCGGTAGCCATCTTTCTAACCGCTGCGGTAAGTCAAACTCGGTTAATGTTAATGTTGTGCAGTTGATAAAGGCTTAAATAATTCGAAAAATCGTAGTTACTTTGCTTTTGTATGGATATATGCTGTCTGTTACTTTCTAATCCCATTCTAAATAGATTTTTGTCGAACTGGCAATTGCTAGCTTACACTTGGTAAAGATTGTAGCTAATTTTAGACAACGGCTGTCGAGATAGTATAATATCAGTGATATCTGCGACTATTTTTTATTAATGTGCTTGTATTTCTTTTTACTAGCAAACATCGAAAAGATAAGTTTCACTTTGCTGACGAGTAAACTGAGGAGAGCTGGACAGGGCGGGAACAGTCGAGGAAGGAGAGGACAGAGGTGAGTTTTCGCTATCATTCATAAGGAGATGTTAATAATGCCTAGTATCTTGTTGAGGGAGTAGTAAATGTAGATGTATTTATGTTTAGTCATAGCCGCAGCAAACTCCGGTAGTTATCTCAATGCCGGAGTTACAGTGTCTCATGCAGTTGGCCTGCTGCGGCCACCATACTGCCAGCCTTCACCAACGCGCGCTGCACGCGGTGCGGTAGAGATAACCCGACGGCCTGTAGCCGTGAACTACGCTCGTAGACACTGTAAGTAACTGCAATAAAACCCTTGGGAGCACAGATATTTTTTAATATGCTCTGTAGCTCGCTATCTCAGCAGCAGCTAACAGCTTGTTAGCTAACTCTTACAAACAAGCTTAACAGAAAGCGGTCTGTATGTCCCTTCTGTTTAGCTTAGTTTGCCTGTATAGCGCTGTTGATCTGATATCAGCCCCCCTCCCTTTAGCAGCAGCACAGACAGGCTCACATCAGCAGCACAGGAGGACAGAGGAGAGGAGGAATAAGCATGTTCTTCATTCTTAACCTCAGTCCCCCCTTTTAAAACCAACTATTTTGTCTTGTTTAATCATGTGCATGTTTTATACCTTTTTAGAATGTGTTTTATTTATTTATATATAAATGCCATTCTTTCCTTTGAAGGTGGAGACATGCTGGTTCCTGTCGAATATAAGGGGGTGAGCAAATGGGTCAGGGTACCAAAAGTGGAGGAGGTCTTCAATTTCTCTGAATTTTTACAAGGAGGTAACTAAAGTGTCAAACTTTATCCATGTCTTCTGGTTTTACAATATTGTATGTGTAACTTACTTGGAAGTTATGCTATAATCCAAATTGTCTTTTGTTTTAGTGCTGGCAAAATTCAATTTGTCCGGTTTTACTGCCTTGATGCTCAAGGATTCTGCAGGAGTTGAAGTGGATTCTGACATCTTTGATGAGCTTCTGAAGTCATCTCAGGTGTCCTTCAAGGCCTTCACTGAAGATTGCAATGGTAAGAAAATGCAACTTAGTATTTCTCTTAACTATTTTAAATGTAATAATTTATATCCAAAGTTAGTTCTATACAAAAAATATGATTTTGTGTGTGTGTGTGTGTGTGTGTGTAGACAACAGTTTTGGAGATTCTTCAGAGGGCTCATCCTTATCTGATTGGTCACCATCACGTGCATCCCATGGGTCATCTCCAAGCTCAGACTCAACAATTATACTAGAATCCACCAAAGCTCGAAGAAAACGGCTGATTGAAGGACCCCCTGACAGCAGCAGTGCTCGCGATGTAAGTAATCTTTAAACTAAGGTCTCGAGCGGCAAATAATAAATGATTATTGGTTTAAAAAATGTAAAAAAAAACATGCAAAAGGGGCAACACTCCAGAGAGGAAATGTATTGGTCTAACCCCATTCAAATATGTTTTTGCCGTCTACCTTAAATGTCTGAATGCTAGGCAATTGTTGTTTCAGATTGTCAATGCAGCCCTGCATTCAAAGCCGGACGGTGACCAAATAATCAAAGAATACGAGAAAACAAAGAGTCTGTCGGATGGTACAAGAAGAAGGATGATCAACATACTTGTGGCTGACATGGTAGAGAGCCATGGGTAAGTATTGCACACTTATAAACACATATTGATTTGACCAATGTTCATAATATAATATTTTACAATTATTTCTGTGTTCAATTCAAATATATATTGTTCTATCATGATTACAGTAATAATGAATAATATTGACAACAGCACAACAAAAGCAAAATGTACACAGCAAATTCTCAGCCTTTGTGCTGCATAACCCAAGTCTTAGATATGCAGCCATAGTTTCAATATGTCCCTTTACACTGTTTTCCCTTAATGTTTTTTTATATTTCAAAATAAACTATTACCTGAGAAGTCACTCTTTTTTTTAAACAAAAAAA
>NW_027648581.1:7500-10000 GCF_949987685.1 Ammodytes marinus
ATAGATAGATAGATAGATAGATAGATAGATAGATAGATAGATTGAACTAAAAATTGCAAGTCCCTCGTAGCTTCTTTAAAGGTGCTACGAGGAACTTTTAAATATTTCTGAAGGGGTCTAATTTTTCCTGTGATGATAATAAATGACATGTAACAGCAAACGAGACCATCAGTGCAAAGAATGCAATTTTTTTATATAGTTTTTCTTAATGCCTTTGTCATGGGTATACGCTCACCCAGGAACAACAGCTGGCATGGTAAAAACACTACCGCAGTTTGTCCAAAGGGGGCGCTAGGATGAACCGATTTCTAATATTTTTGCACATTTATACTACATAGGATCTCAGAGTTCAATACACCTTCATATGTCCACCGGTGAAGTAGGGATTTAAAGGTGCAGTGTGTAATATGACATCATCAAGAAAGTTCTAGAATGCAACGCTCCCTGGGTAACCCCACCCCTTTAGAATAATAACAAAAGCTACAGTGGCCTTCAAGGACAAGAACAATTAAAACATTTAAACAATGCACCTGATGACATTCCAACTATGACACTTTCAAGATGGCGGCACTAGGCCTTGGTCCAAAATATGCAGAAATATGGACTTATATGAGACCCTTTCTTAGGGAAAAAATTATAATTCAAAACATTTTTTTCAGCTATTATGCACTAAATTAAATGTACTTATGGATATTATAATTACTTTCTACAAAATCTGCTAGGAAATAAAATCCAAAATTCTACACACTGCAGGTTTGAGAGTGCTACAGTGTTTCCATGACACTAACTTTTCACTAATAATTTTTTCTCTGTCTCTCAGTCATAGTATTGTATATCTGTCTGCACACCGACTGTCAACTCTTTCTCTACTGATTACTGCCACTCCGGTTAATCAGTTGTGTCTTAGCCATCAATCTCTCCTCCGCTCCTTACACACACACACACACACACACACACACACACACACACACACACACACACACACGCATACACACACACACACAAACACACACACCGATCTGTCTCTCTCCACTCAGCCAGAGACAGACACAAGGCTCTTCATAGCTAGATAAAGTCGCTAATTTCATTAATTATGAACCAATATGTTGCAGCGTCTGTGTGTGTGTGTGTGTGTGTGTGTGTGTGTGTGTGAGGGCTTTCTTGAGGATGGCATCTGGTCCACTCTGGCATCCAGGGAACGAGGGAACAGACAGAAGGAGACAGAGATGGAGAGAATTAGAAAGAGAGAAATGAAGGACAAAAGTGAAAGGGAAAGAACAAACGGCTTTAAAGGTGGAGTCAGTGATTCTGGAGAACGCTTGTTGTCAAAATCACTTTTTGTCAAAAATCTGTGAATATCTCCTCATGATCTGCTACCTGTCTGTACTGTGTGTGTGTGTGTGTGTGTGTGTGTGTGTGTGTGTGTGTGTGTGTGTGTGTGTGTGTGTGTGTGTGTGTGTGTGTGTGTGCAAACAAAACGGGCCCACCGTTTACAGAGCCTCGGCTGTGTATTAACACTGGGTTTAGTTTTCAAAGCACACACAGTATACAGACAGTTGACAGGAATGTGAGGAAATATTAACTGATTTTTTTTTTCTTTTTTTAAGATATTTTTTTGGCATTTTTATGCTTTATTGACAGTGTAGAGACAGAGTTGAAATGGGGCAGAGAGGGGAGTGACATGCAGAGAACGACCGCGGGCTGGAATCGAACCCGGGTCCGCTGCTGGCCGAGGCCCATGGGGGGGGACGCCCTACCAATTGAGCTAAGGGCGCTCCCGAAATATTCACTGATTTTGACAGAAAGTGATTTTGACAACACCTTTAATATGTGCAGTTCTGTGTGTGTGTGTGTGTGTGTGTGTGTGTGTGTGTGTGTGTGTGTGTGTGTGTGTGTGTGTGCGTGCGTGCGTGCGTGCGTGCGTGTGTGTGTGTGTGTGTGTGTGTCAATGACTTTTATGATTCAATTCTTAGTTCAGTTTTTATGAGATCTCATGTCTGCACACCGCCTGACACAGCTGCTGTGTAAGAAACTCACACACACACACACACACACACACACACACACACACACACACACACACACACACACACACACACACACACACACACACACACATAAACACACACACACACACACATGCACACACACACACACACACATGCGCACACACACACACAAACACACACACAAATGCAATGTATCAAGGGCCGCAGTGCAAACTTAGCCAAATAAAATGCTCTATTTGAAGTGTCAATCATTAATCCCAATAACATTTTAACAGTTTTATTTTGCTGTTCAAATAAATTCCATCAAAACAACCATCGTCCACTGGAGGAAAGATCACAGTTTGGAGAGATGACAGACACACTAATTAAAAAACATATACTTGGGGGTGCCCTTAGCTCAGTTGGTAGGGCGTCCCACCCCCCCCCCATGGGCCTCGGCCAGCAGCGGACCCGGGTTCGATTCCAGCCTGCGGTCGTTCTCTGCATGTCAC
>NW_027648581.1:42500-45000 GCF_949987685.1 Ammodytes marinus
GATAGAAACAATCAAAGATTTTTATCCACTTAAAGGAATACTTCAACCATACAGAACCGGCGTTCTATCATTAGAAAATCACTATTATAATATAATGAATGAGGTTTTTCTTCCCTCAGTCTTCCCTCAGTCTTCCCTTGGCCCAGCTGTCCTGTTAATCCTAAACCTACATTTGACCATGTGTGATGTCACGCATGGTAAAATGTTCGGTTAGAAAGTGAGACCATAAGACACTCTTTCTGCCTTTTCTCAGGCTAGGATGAGTTACTACATAGGATCTCAGAGTTCAATACACCTTCATATTTCCACCGGTGAAGGAGGTCTTTAAGTATACATTAATTTCCTTTGGAGAATGTTAGATAGAAACATTCAGAGATTTTTATCAAGCCCCAACCTCAGCGATTTTTACCAGCATCCAATAAGGAAGTGACCACAACTGTAGTAACCAGGAAGTGCCACTAGGGGGGTGGTACCAAGACTGAGCAGTTTTTCTTTGACTCACTTGTTAAACAGGCCATTTTCAAAGTCTTATTAAACCTATTTACAGCCTGGGCCACAAAACCATTTTAGTCTGTATGTTTAGGTCATATCTCCATGACAACACTGAGGGGGGTGAATTTTTTTGGCCCACGCTAGTTTTTATTCTTTTGGAGGTTAAAATGTATTGGCGCGATCTCTTGAGTGACAGCTCTCCGCCCGTTGTCCCTCACTTTGCCTCGGAGGTATACGTCAGCTATCTCCCTCCCCCCCGACGTGACGTCGATTCCCCTTTTCGGCAAGAGGAGTGAGGCGGAGTAAAAATCTCACAAGATGGCGACGCGCACAAACCAGGATTATTGGATGTCGTGTGAATAACTGAGGTCAGCCCGGATGCTACATCCATATTATTTAATATCTATGATTTTTATCCACTCGAGAAAATATATTTTTTCGATTGCATGTACAAGGGACACCGCAATAGCCAGCAATGAGAACGTAATTCAGTACATTTACTCAATTACTTTAAAACAATGTGTAAGTCCTCTGATTCTTCTATTTTATGCTGCTCCATATACCCAGCTGCAGTACACAGTAAATTTTGAAGTGTTAAAATAACACTAAAAGAGTTCAATTTAACACTATTTCCGAGTGTATTTGGTCCCACTCAGAATTGGAGTTAAATTAACTCTCTTCAAAGTGTTACAATTTTAGAGTTAAATTAACTCAAAATAGAGTTAAAAATACACTGTATAGTGTTATTTAAAGCCTTATAGAGTACTTTCTACACCCCGTCTTTTAACTACCGAAATTGACACCAACACTAGGAGGCATTCTACTCCAGCTGTTGTTATATTAACTCAGATAGAGTTAATGGAGTTTGACACTGCATATTTAACACTGGGGAATTTACTGTGTAGATATCGACATGTTTTTTTTATATTTGTAGAAATGTCTTTATTCAAGTTAAAAATAAGTTTTATTTTGAAAGCGTGACTTTTATACTCTTAAAGAATTTTATTTTATTGTTGCTATTGCACCGTGGGTTGGAGAAAAACGAAAGTTCACAATCACACACACACACACACACACACACACACACACACACACACACACACACACACACAGACTGGACGCACACACACACACACTGGACACACACACACACACACACACACACACACACAACTGTGCAAAAGTCCTGCATTAAAGAATAATACGTATTTTTGTCTAACATAATCATTGACCCATTCATACGGGTGGGTGAACTATAATTCATTACTTTAGCTGCTGGCCCGGGGTAGCTTGAGACATTTCCAAGCAGAAATCAATCATGTCTTATCTTCACCAATCACAAGAATCATCATTAATTTGTCGGTTAAATCTTTTATTATTAATCGGAATATGCAAAATAACTCAAAACTATTGACTAACGAAAACTAACTTTTCAAACGAGTGTAGTATATCATTTATATTATTTTTTGGGCATTTTCAAGCTTTAATAGACAGTACAGAGTTGAAATGGGGAGACAGAGACAGAGAGAGAGAGAGAGAGAGAGAGAGAGAGAGAGAGAGAGAGAGAGAGGGAGAGGGGGGATGACCTGCAGTAAAGGTCCACGGGTCGGATTTGAACCCACGACCACTGCAACGAAGGCCGGAGCCGATATGGTACGCGCTCTATCCACCACACCACCAGAGCATCCAAATTATTAATACATTTAGGAAATAATTTTGCACGACCACCACAGACATCAAAACTAGAAGCACTTAGACCTGCCACTTTGATGTACAGTATGTATGTTTATTTCTATATAGATATCTTTGATGATCATATTATATAATAACTATACTCTACTTTTTACTTTTTACCTTAAAGACCTACTTCACCAGTGGAAATATGAAGGTTTATTGAACCCTGAGATCCTATGTAGTATAAATGTGCAATTTTTTTAGAAATCGGTTCATCCTAGCCTGAGAAAAGGCAGAAAGAGTGTTTTATGGTCTCAGTCAGTGCGTTTACATG
>NW_027648581.1:60000-61059 GCF_949987685.1 Ammodytes marinus
TGGTTAAAGGCCCAATCTGGGTGGAAAAAATGGCCGCCCCATCACATTTAGGCTACAGCATATTGATAATTCAAATGGTTGATTTTTTTTTAAAGATTATTTTTTGGGGCATTTTCAAGCTTTATTAGACAGTATAGAGTTGAAATGGGGAGACAGAGAGAGAGAGAGAGAGAGAGAGAGAGAGAGAGAGAGGGGGGGGGGGGATGACCTGCAGTAAAGGTCCATGGGTCGGACTTGAACCCGCGACCACTGCAACGAAGTGCAAAAATTTCTCATCTGAACACAATCTTTTTACTTTAACATTTATTGTTGAAATTTTTGTATTGCTTGTTTAGAACTCCTAGGCTCTGTAAACTGGTATGTTACTGTAACAAGCTACGTGTCACTGATTTTGACAAAAAGTGATTTTGACAACAAGCGTTCTACATAATTTTCAAGGGAGACCTGTTCCCATTCCCACGTTTCCATTCACACACACATTCATACACCGATAGCAGGCTAACTATCGACATTCACACGAGGCAAGGTGGGTGAAGTGTCTTGCCCAAGGACACAACAACCATGATACAAGTGGCAGGGCGGGGATCGAACCTCCAACCCTTCGATCATCGGCCGACCCGCTCTACCACCTGAGCCACAGTCGCCCTAGATGTCCTAGAAGGCAAAGAAAAACACATCCTATGTTTCATGAATACTCATCGTTATACCTCTAAGTACATCTGTCCACTTTGAGCACTTAACGTTTATTGTCTGTTTTAAGTGTGTGTGTGTGTGTGTGTGTGTGTGTGTGTGTGTGTGTGTGTGTGTGTGTGTGTGTGTGTGTGTGTGTGTGTGTGTGTGTGTGTGTGTGTGTGTGTGTGTGTGTGTGTGTGTGTGTGTGTGTGTGTGTGTGTGTGTGTGTGTGTGTGTGCTTTAACCGTTTCTTTCTGTCAGATTAACAAAAGAAAAAAACGATTTATAACGACAAAGAAGAACAAGAGAAGAAATGGAGCTAAGTGTGTGTGCAGCGGGAGGTCTGCTCTGTACAATTTGGCCCTGCAGGAGACTGTGTGTGTGTGT
>NW_027648580.1:0-15000 GCF_949987685.1 Ammodytes marinus
AGTATTTTATGGTTCATTGTTTTATTGTTGAACTGCATTACAGTGCAAACATGTGATGTGACACAAAGTCACATATAGTCAAATATAAACAACTAGACTTTTGCATCTCTTTCATCATGACTGAACCTATGTATAGCGTCAAAAGTCTTCGACAGGTCAATAAAAAGTGAAGCACAGTGCTGCTTCTTATCAAGAGCAACTAATATATCATTAATCAATTTTGTAGCTGCAGTGATGGTACTATGCTTTTTCCTGAAGCCTGATTGCAGTTTTGAGAGAAGATCATTGGAGGTTAGAAACTCTTTTAACTGATCACACACAAGAGATTCAAGAATTTTTGACAAGGCACACAGATTTGATATTGGCCTGTAGTTAGTTAAAGCCGCTGGATCACCTCCTTTTAATAAGGGGGTAACAAAAGCTGACTTCCAAACGGATGGGATTTCTTTGTTTTCAATTGAGAGATTAAAAAGGATTGTAAGAGGCGGTGCTACAAAATCAGATGCTAATTTTAAAAAGTAGGGCTCTATTGAATCAGGTCCAGGGGATTTTCTGCTATCCAATGTTTTGAGGGCCTGATGCACTTGCTGCACAGTAAAAGGTACAACATTAAAAGGTTCTCCTGTAAACCTCGGAGCCTCTGTGCAGGGAGACACAGGGGCAGCTCCTGTAGAGTCAAACAAAGAACCAGATGATACAAAATGATTGTTAAAACAATTTAGAACCTCAGTTCTATCATAGACTGGGACCGAATCTTTTAGAACAAATGTCGGAAGAGCCTGAGGGCTTTTACTTACAGATATAGATTTAATCACTTTCCAAAATCTCTGTGGATTATTAAGGTTCTCAGTTGTGACTAGGGATGTAACAATATACCGCAAAACGGTCGTTCGCGATATGAAAAGGCCACGAATGTCAACCGTAAGTTTTTTCTTGTAATACCGCGTCACGGTATTACAGGCGAGCTTGCATGGTAAATGCGCTCCGTCATTGTGGAGAGTCTCGTGAGCAACGTAGCACTCAATCTAACACTGTATGGGTCACACCAACATTGGAAACCAAACAATAACACATAGACACAACATCTTATCACTGAAACATGACTTCTAACTTTAAACTGAACAGTCACGTCTCACATGGGCCGTTGTTTACACTAGCGCGCGCAGCTTCACAACATTGAGTCAAGCAGCAGCAAAGTAGAAGAGAGAGAAACAGAAAAGGGAGAGATAGAGAAAAAGATCGAAAGAGTAGCTTACCAGACTGAAGAGAAAGTTGCTCGCGGGTCAATTATATTATTATGAATCCAGGCGAACGTGAGGAAATAAGATTATATATATATAAAAAAAAAAAAAAAAAGAATAGAATAGAATAGAATCCACCGCGACCGCGCGTTAAATCCCCGGTAAAGTCGGCGAACTTCCGTGAAAGGCAGATGAAGGAAATAAGTCCAAAGATCCTTGATATGTTCATCACAACTTCACGTGAACTCAGCATAGACAGTATATAAAAGCTATACCAGCATGTTGCGCAATACTATGGAATCCCTACTATGTCAAACTTAGGTGACACTACTTCTTTGGTCAAATGTAGGTGACGTTGTGAAAGTGTGAGGAAGGGAGGGGGAGAGGAGTGCACTGCAAAAACATTGATTTTGAGACAGCAATTAAAATAAAAACCATAAATAAATATTTTACAGAGTTCATTGTGCCTGTCATAATGTAGGCCTATTAAGGTAAAACATGGCTTGTAAAAATAGAGTTGATAAGCAAATAAAACATAAATAAATGGGGAAATTATCACACTATTTAAATCCTTTTTATTTTATACATACTTTTACAGTTACAGACAAGTGACTAAATTAAGTTTAGATTTAAAATTCCTATTTCAGTTTGAAAAATATAGGTGTAAAGCTTCTTTAAAAACGGCAGTAGAGAAGCAGTGTCTTTGTTTTGGTGATAAGTTGTTTAAATCTCTCAGAAATCTCTTCTTCATAATAAGATATAAAAATTTGAATTATTCTTGTGTTTATGTGTTATTTAAATCAGCGTTACACCATTTAATTTGAGGGGGTAGAAATGAATTCCGCGCTTAATATCGTACCGTGATATCGTGATATCAATCGCAATATCGTATCGTATCGTACTCAAAATTTCATATCGTTACATCCCTAGTTGTGACAGATAAGTAATATTCAGATTTAGCCTTTTTGATAAGGGAAGTGCATTTGTTCCTTAGTTGCCTGAACATAGACCAGTCAGAGGCAAAATCACTTATTCTGGCTTTGGCCCATGCCACATTACGTTGATGGATGGTATCTGACAACTCTGGGGAAAACCAGGGATTATCTCGTCCCTTAACCCTGAATTTCCCGATGGGGGCATGTTTATTTACAATTTTCACAAAATGTTCCTTAAAGAATGTCCAAGCTAACTCAACATCCGGCAAAATACCTAAGTGCCCCCAATTTACCAAAGATAAATCATGATGAAAAGCCTGTTCATTAAATATTTTTAAATTCCTCTTGAAAATAATGCGTGGTTTACGTTTGGGGATTTTTGTGTCCCTGCAAGTAGCAACAACACAATGATCACTCAAATCATTGCAGAAAACTCCCAGGGATGAGAATTTATGAGGAACATTTGTTAGAATTAGATCAATCAAAGTGGACTTTTCAGAATGTTTAAGATTTGGCCTTGTAGGTAGGTTGACCAGCTGGATAAGATTAATAGTCACAGAAAGATTTAAATTCATCCGAAACTGCATTTAGCCAATCCCAATTCAGATCTCCAGCCATTAAAAGCTCATTGTAATTTAATTTTGACAAAAAAAACGATGCTGCAATGACGACAATGCCTCCTTTGTGGCAGATGGAGGCCTATAGCACCCAACAACAGTCATAGAGAGGGGCTTTGCTATTTCCACCTTCAATGCCAACAATTCAAATTGCTTACAGATAGACTCAGACAGAACAATTGAAGCATCAAATCTTGATTTAACGAAAATGGCTACACCACCACCTTTCTTGGGCCTATCAGTACGATAAACATTGTATCCGAGTATGCTAATGTCTTCATTTGTAATAGATTTTGTCAGCCAAGTTTCTGAGATGACCACAATATCTGCATCTGTTGATCTAACCCAAATTCTGACCATGTCCATCTTTGGTACTAAGCTACGCACATTAAGATGAATACATTTGAGACCAGACATTAATTTAAAATCAGCGGGAGTCTGGATACATTGCAATTCAGGACCAGGGTTTGATTGCACATCTCCAGACAGAAGTAAGAGTAGTACAATCATCACTCCTCGTCTCACATTACATTTCGAAGCAGTTTTTTCATGTGTTAAAGCCAGGCAATGCCTTTCCTTAAGGGAAAGAGTAAGATTATATAAGGTAAAGAAACGTAGAAGTTTAGGTAAGTCCCTGGGTGGGTCCGACCACAGGTTTGAGGCCCAAACCAAATCAGACTGTGGTTGCTGAAAATGCCCGGCCACATTAGCATTAGTGCCACTATAGTAAGTGGCTTGCATGCTCGACTCATAGCTAGTGGTACTCACCAAGGGGCAGTTCCTTGGACTCAAGTCCCAAAATGTCAACAAACACACTAAAGTTAAGAAAAATGCCATTGTCTTTAAGATACTAAGTTTACTATGCTAGCTGCTGTTGCTGGGCCTTGAGGTGTTAGCAGAGCTGCTGCTGTTGCTGGGCCTTGAGATGTTAGCAAGGCTGCTACTGCTGTTGCTGGGCCTTGAGATGTTAGCAAGGCTGCTACTGCTGGCAACGGGAGCAGCATAACAACACACCCTTTTCCTCAGCTCAGTACGAACTTTTGGGACAGTTAGTAGGAACAAGTCCTAGAATACAAAATAACATTTTCAAGGAGGATGGGATAAAATCTATACGTAAAATGTAAATGTGTCAATTATCTGCTTTTCCTTTAGGAATACTAACACCTCATCCAAATTTGAGAACATCACCTACAAAGTTCTGATCCATTCAGGATCTCCTGCTCTCTACCAGCTGACACCAAAGGAAGAGCAGATTGGAACTCTGAAAAGAATGACTCTTGGTAAAAAAGATCTGAACAAAATCAATAAAACCATCTTGCTTGTGGGTGAAACAGGATCAGGAAAATCTACTCTGATCAACGCTCTGGTCAACTACGCCATGGGAGTGAAGTGGGAGGATGAAATCTGGTTTCAGATCGTAGAAGATGAGGAGAAAAGTCAGTCAGAAAGTCAGACTTCAGATGTGATCGTGTACGAGATCTTTGGTTTTGAAGGTAACACTCTGCCCTACTCTCTGACCATCATCGACACTCCTGGATACGGAAGCACAGAAGGAATCGAACATGATCTCATTGTCTGTCAAAGATTATTTGACTTGTTCAGCTCAGAGGAAGGAGTTCATGAGTTGAATGTGGTGGGTCTGGTGATGAAAGAAGGTGACGTTAGACTTAGTGACCGTCTGTCATACATATTTAATTCAGTGCTGTCTCTGTTTGAAAAAAACATGGAGACCAACATCGTTGCCCTCATCACACGCTCGAATGGAAGAACACCTAAAGCAGCTCTGGGAGCACTGAAGGAAGCAAATATTAAATGTGCTGAAAATGAAAAGAATCAGCCAGTTCACTTTTTGTTTGATAACTGTCAGCATGAAGACAGGACAGTGGACATAGAATTCCTTGAAAATGCAGATAAAGTAACAACGAAAGGCATGAAAGGTTTCACTGACTTCCTGGGAGAAACTGAAGCTCAAAAGCTGGAAACAACCGTGCAGGTCCTGAACGAGCGTGTCAGACTGACAGCCTGCGTCCAGAACCTACAACAGAGACTTGAGTTGATTAAACTCAAACAGAGAGAAATCCAACAGACTGAGGAAGGTCTGAAGAAACATGAAGAAGAGATGAACAGCAATGCAGGGTTCAAGATAGAAGTTGATGAGGTCTACAAAGAGAAGGAACGTATCGATGGTGGGAGGTGGGGGTGGGTGTTCTATGAAGGAGCTACCTGCTGCAAGAAGTGTGAGGAGAACTGTCACTACCCATGCACAACGGCCCGGTATCCAAAGAAGTGTAAGGTCATGAAAAGTGGCCACTGTAAGACATGTACCGGGAAGTGTCCCGTGTCAGATCATGTGAAAGAAAACTGGATCTATGTGCACAAGACAAGGAAAGTAAAAAAAACTCTACAAGATCTGAGAGACAAGTACGATGGGAATAAACCAGAGACTGGGGAGACTGGGAGCCTTTTGGAAAGACTTCAAAAAGAGAAGGAAACCCTTGAAGTAGGAAAAACTGTTTTGCTGTACGAGGCCTACCAGCACGTTATGAATCTGGAGAAGATCGCCCTAAATGTTGTTTCACTGTCCACTTACGTCCACTTGGACTTCCTGATTGAGGAGATGCAGAACAAGAATGAAACAGAGAAAGTTAAAAAACTTACACAAATGTCAACTCGAGCAGACAAAGGAGTGGTGAAGTACTATTATCATAAAATAACTGGAAGGTTTGGAGCAACCAAAGAGGAAAGTGGGGTCTAGGCTGATGACACTAACCCATGTCACAATGTCCTGATGTACATCACAACAACCAGGTGATATTAAAAGCCAGATCAAGTTTGATCAATTTAAATTTCTTTTTGTGTTTTGTTAAATGGTAAATGGTAAATGGACTTGACTTATATAGCGCTTTTCTAGCCGATTTTCTCAGCCCCAAAGCGCTTTACATATCTTACCACATTCACCCATTCATACACACACTCATACACCGATGGCAGTAGCTGCCATGCAAGGCGCTTTCTGAACCATCGGGAGCAATTTGGGGTTCAGTGTCTTGCCCAGGGACACTTCGACATGTGGCGGGTAGGCGGGGAATCGAACCTCCGACCCTGCACTCCAGAGGCAATCTTCCTACCCACTTCGCCACTGCCGCCCACAAGGCCCACTTTGTTGGAGTTTGAATTTTTTTTGTACTTTGAGAATTTACTTCCAATTTATTTTACCGGGCGCAGCGGGTAGTAGGGCTGCACAATATATCGAATTTTCATCGCGATGACGATATTGGCTTCCCACGATGACGTGTACATGAATGTGCGATATTTTAAATGTGTGCTCAGCTGCGAAGCAAATCAATCCCTCCCCAAACCACTCGCTGATCATGTGCCTGTTCATGCTCCAACCTGGCAACCCCAGGTTCCCCGAGAGCTGTCAATCAAAGTCCAGTGGCTCCGCCCCCAAAGTGTGAACAATTTTCTGCCCGCATAGACAGAAAGCACTCCAAGAGCCGCGCGAAGAAGCAAGCTGCTGCTGCTTATCGCGCGAGCGAGAGCAGACATCTGCGCTTGTGAAATCACATACATCCCCTTGTTAGTCTCTTTTTTTGTGTGGGACCGGATTTATAACCCATTATTACATGACACTTTGCCAGGTCTGTTATCCAGCCAGACAGACCGCTGTCAAGAGTATAATGTATAGCGAACGGGTCACCTAAGGACCTACGTCATAGTTTTGATGGATAGACGTCCACAAACAGGGCTACTCGTTCAGAAAACAATGGAATACTTTTTCAACACGTCTTTGCATGTATCAGGAGAGCAGGGAACACAGGAGTCATGGTTAATGTCCGACAGGACTCCAGCAAGACGACGTGAGTACGTTTTGCTTCAGGCTGCAGCCCGCCATGTAAATGTTCGGCAGTCATTTTCTCCGTGAATTGTTATAGATTTTGGGGAATAATGCTTTGTTAGCTAGATGGAGCTCTGGTTAAGCATGTTGGCCGATTACATTTACTGTTTGTACAGTGTGCGAGTCTTGAGTTGTGTTAGCAAAACAGTAGCTCTGTGGCTTACAGCTGAGCCGGAGCCTTCAGTCAGCTGAAGCAGTCTAGCTGGGCGAGTAGACTATTCCACCGTTGCTAGTTCGTATCCTTGGTCGTTCCTATTTGCTGGCGTATTGAACTACGTTTTCATTACATAAGAACCTAGTGGGTTTGCAATGACTATTCCAGTTATTAGACAAGCTCCCAGGGTTGCTAATAACTCCATACAGTCAGTGCCTCAGCGTACACACGACCTGAAGCGAAGATGAAACCTCGCGTTGGGAGTAAAGGCATGAGAGGCAGCAACATTTAACTAACGTGTTGCTGAGTGTTACCTGCCACTTCCCGTCTCCGTCCTTTCAAATTAAATTCCGACATAGTAGAGCCATATAGGTTGTGATTTATTTTGACAGGGCGCAGCTCATAATATACTTATTTTAGTTATACATTGTGGGCACAATTTTATTTAGTTCAAAATCAAGTTTTATACACATCCATCATGCAGGTACAATGAATGGAGTAAAATATTTTATATTTTTGCTTTTAGGAGATGCAATGAGGTCAGGTGAGGAAACAAAGATGTGTTATTCAACAGAAATGTAGCACAAGGAAAAGTTAAAGCAGTGCTCTGTTGATTTGATTTTGAGTAAAGTTTTGGTGCAATATTTTGATTTATATTTTCTTTGTGGAAATGCATTGACTTCAGGTAAATATTTATTATATTTATGCAAATATATGTACATTATCAGTAATATTGCATAGCCGATCACATGGATATGAAAGCGCTGTTATGTTTACGTGACAATCCAATAAAAATATTTTACTCACTACAATTACTGAATAATCGTGGTAAAATATCGTGATATCAATATTGACCAAAATAATCGTGATAATCATTTTGGGCAATATCGTGCAGCCCTAGCGGGTAGGGCGTCCACCCCCCGGGCCCAGGCCCCGCAGCAGACCCGGGCTCAAATCTTCCCCTCTTTCACCCATTTCAACTCTGTCTCTATATCCAATAATAATAATAATAATAATAATACATTTTAATTGGAGGCGCCTTTAAAGACTCTCAAGGTCGCCGTACATTATAAAAAGCAAGGCAGGTACACAAATATACGTAATTAAAAACATTTTCAAATCAGTGATGTGGTGATGAGGAAGGGAAGATCAGGGGGGGTATGCAGATTTGAAAAGGGGGGTTTTGAGTTTGGATTTAAACCGGGATATGGAGCCGGTGGTAGTGCATTCCAGAGCGGCTGAAGGCCCTGCTCCCCATCGTCTTGAGACGGGCATAGGGGACAGTGAGGTGAACAATAAAAAAAAATCTTTAAATTAATTTTACCATATAATCTGTTTTATGTTAGCGATATTTCTTTGATCAGATAGTAAGTCATGTTTGAATGTTGTGAACAGTTGTCAGATCTACACAGATGAACATTTAAGGAATCAAATTGTATATTCTAAGTAACTTAAAAATAGAAATCATTGTATCCAACCCATCTATGTTTTGCTAAAAGAAATGCTTATCTATTACAGATATCTTAAATTGTGTTAAAAGTGTGATTTCCTTTTACCTTTCATTTGTACTATACTAACCGTAAAGTGAGTTAATGAATTTAGATTAATAAACTGTTTTTACTATTTGGTATAATAAGTATAATTTAATTAATTTTGTTTGATTCGAGGAATGATGTGTTGCTTAGATAGGACAATATGTATTTTTCTCTATTGTAATCTAGAGGTTTTGCCTTCTGTTTGTTCTGTCTTTTCATGTCAATTCATAGCAGATAGACAAGAGGGGTTTGGCTCATTGTTAGAAAGTTTTTTGGTGGGTGATATTGATTTACCCTGTCAATTTAAGAGAGAACAAATATGTTGCTGAAGTATCTGAATGCTTCACTTGATATATGATAAGCTTTTTGTTTCACAATTGAATCAAAGTTACAAACTGCTATGTGTATATTAAATATGATCATACATTTATAAGAAAATGTTTTAGATGTTGGGAAACTAAATACAAGTAAACTCATTGTAAAGGAGTTTGGCCTGGAGTGGGTTTGACCTCCTCCTGTGTGTGTTACAGCACAGGTGAGGTGTTGTAGGAAACGAGGTGTGGGACCATGTGAAGCAAGATCAAACTACACCTTGAGTGAAAACATTTACAACCTGTGTTGTCTATAGTTAATGTGTGTTAATTCTAAGTACTATAACCACAAAGGGGAGACTGCTTTTCCCCAGTCATATCTGCATGTCTGTGTATCACTGATAATGTTTTTTTTTTTTACAATCAATAAAGATCTACTAAGAATCAGAATTTTGTCTCATCTGGTATTTTACTAACTGCACTAGACACAATTATATTTCAGTTTCCTGACCACATTGAGTCTTCACTGGATTATCAGCAAGTTTTTGAGCATGAAAATGTGTCTGCCTTTTTCACTAAAACATACAGTATTATAAAATTTTTCGAGTTGATACAGAAACACAGACCAACATTAGAACTGAAGTTTCATTTAAGTCTCTTGGATCTCAATTAGATTTTCTTAGTAAATAACTAAAGATTTAAGATTTAAAATACTGATTTGATTCTGTTTTATCCTGTTTAATTATTGTTGTAGGACACATCTATTACATTTTTTACATATTCACTCTTACATTACTTTGCATCAGTAAGTCTTAAGACAAAGAAAACTGACATAAAAACATCTTTATATAAATAAATTGATAGAATACTGTATATATTTTGGACAAAATTAGAATGGATATTTAGCATTATATGTGAAATGTGATTTTTAGCATCTGGTAGCAACAACAATACTTTTGGGGATAAGTGAAGGATTTTGAAATTATTGTTTAATGTCTACCTCATATATTACATGGTCAAGCAGTTTTTCAATATAAGAAATAATCAGTAAAGGAGTGTGATCACTGACAATGTAAAACCTGTTTGTTGTCTAAGTGAGAGAGTGTTTGCTGAGCCCTCGTGTTGGCCTAATAGCACATTAAAACACTGCAGCACACAGCAGTGTTCCCAATGAGTTTATCTGCTTATGTTTAATATCTTGACATTGGTTGTTATGTTAATAATGTTTTATTATTTTAATTGTGAATTAACGAATGATCATAGCAAGTTTTTATTTGAATGGAGAAGACAACCAGCAGTAATGTGACCTTTTGTCCAGCAGATGGCGGCAGTGTATCAGGAAAAACAGAAAGGAGACGAGCAAGACCAGTGTGTTGATGTGTATTACATTTAGAGGACATTATCTTTTTTGCCTTTGCAATATTGCCATTTTATGTGAGATGTAATTATTTCATTTGACCACATCAAATGCTGAATCTTTGATCATCTTAATTGACAATCTGAAATATTCTTAAGCTTTCTGCTCTTAAATTTAAATATGAATAACACAAGGTCATATAGATTATACAATAGTAGTAAACACTTAGAAATCTGATCGTGAGCAATAATCAGAGAAAACAGACCATAGACACAGTTAAGTCAATTAAAAAGTAATATCGCAACTGTTGCTTCTTAACAAACTTTAATTTTATAGCAACTTTGCCAATTTGTCTGTGACTATGTTCTAAAGGTAAATGGTCAGATAAAAGTGTCCACTAAGTATAAACTAAGAATATATATATTGAATATATTGTTTTTGTAGTTTAATATCAATAGTTATTTTGTAATAAGGTTTTGCTTGTTTTGAAGTGGAGTTGTGGTTGTTGGGGGACGTAATTGGACACTCACTTGCCATAGAATGTGTGATTTTAGCTCTGTTGTAAACTTTGAGGAGAATAAATGAAGCCTTTTTATTTCAACCTTGCATATCACAGTATGTTCTAAAATACTGTAGATTTTAAAGGATTACATTTAGAGGACATGAGCTTTTTCTGGCCTTTGCAATACTGCCATGTTTACTTCATAAGATGTAATTACTTCCTTTGACCACATCGAATGCTGAATCTTTGATCATCTTAATTGAAAATCTTAATTATTCTTGAGCTTTCTGCTCTTAAATTTAAAACCTTGGGAACATCACAAGGTGAGATAATGGCACAACATGACAACATTTTAAGTGGACTTTATTACAGTGGGCACCAGTCATCAGCTTACCTTGACATTAGAGACTCAAGGCCCCAACTTGACAGTATCCAGCAGAGAAGGCCGTCCATTAGTTCCTGCAATGGCAAACAAAAGAACCAGGTTATCTTATTGTTCGATTACAAATAACATTATTTTGAAACCAAACATACTGATAGCAACATCCTGTAGCACAGTGGTATAGGTCAGTGATTAGGGTTGCAAAATTCCGGGAATTTTCAAAGTTGGAAACTTTCCAAGGGAATTAACGGGAATTAACGGGAATTTTGGGAATTAATGGGAATTAACGGGAATAAACCAAAAATTTAACAAATTTAAGGTTTGACCTTAACAGTGATTTTAAATATAGTCGGGGGAAATGTATATTTAGCATATTCTTGACTAAATAAACCAGCTTTCATGCTTTCACACTTGAGAATATGTGCTTTTCCTCTATCACATGCACACAGCACACTGCTTACTGCAGGGGTATTGAGGCCACGCCCCCTACATGCACTGTGCATTCCTCCATCACATGCACAGATGATTTCTAGAACCCTGGAGCATTGAGGCTACATTAAGCCCAGAGCACAAGACTTTTGAAGATACACATTTGAACATTTGAACTACATTTAAGTTTGAATATGATAGTCCATTAAATTTCCCCCAATTTCAAGTCAATTCCCAAAAATCGAATATTCCCAAAATTCCTGAGCGAAAGTTCCCATGGAAAGTTTCCGGAAAGTTTCCGGTAATTTACCGGAAACTTTCCACCCCTTTGCAACCCTATCAGTGATAGAACCACACGTAATGGGAGCAGTGGTCTCAGTGTTGTCCCCGGCAAATCAGTTAGGAAAATAAGTTACTGACACTTAAAACTAATATTCGTCAGTATTTAAAGCTTCCTATCTAGAAAGAGAGAATCAATAGCATCTGGTTAAATAGTTATGTGTAACTTTACGTAATGCTTTCTTTACTACAATTGCTATAAAGTGACGTTAGCATTAAGAGAGGGTTACATTTACTGGTACTCGCAGTGTTGTCCCCCGCTGTCAACCGGTTGAAAATAAGTTACAACAACATTAAAACTAATGTTAGTCAATATCATATGCACACACACTGTTATCTAGCTCAAATGTTTACATGTAACTTGAAGTTATGCTCTTTTTACTACACTTTTTGACTTCAAGTGTTTTTCAAGTTAAGTTACTATCAAGTTCAATTTACTGACTAAACTAATTGCATCAGTTCGGTGGATTAAGTAGCAGTTTACGGGTGAATTTGTTGATTATCAATAAACCAAAATATTGTAGCTTCTTTGCACTGCTAGCTTATCAATATTAGTATTGACCGACATTACTGCAAAGCTATTTCAATAAGGTTGTAGCTTCATACACACAGTTACAAAGTGGCAGTGAAACGTAAAGTCCTAAAAACTTTAAATTTAGTTACAAATGAATGCAAATTTAACATTACCTTCAGCAGAGATGTTTTCCTGTTCACAGCAGTAGTCATCAGTCCAGCCATGAAGGGAAAATAACAGGGAGAGCTGGGGCGGGAATACATGACCCAGTGCTAAAATGCATTACAGTAATCGCTAAACAAACCATTCAGGATGGTGGTCTCTTCAGCTTTCAGGTTTAATTATCATTTATTGGGGAGCTCCGGTGGCGTAGTGGATAGAGCGCTTACGATATTGGCTCCGGCCTTCGTTGCAGTGGTCGCGGGTTCAAATCTGACCCGTGGACCCTTACTGCAGGTCATCCCCCCTCCCTCTCTCTCTCTCTGTCTCCCCATTTCACCTCTGTACTGTCTAATAAAGCTTGAAAATGACAAAAAATACTCTTTCATTATTATTTATTTAATTCAAATTATTGTTTTATATTATTGTTTATGGGGTTTAGCGTGAAACAGGGCTTTATATTGGAATTATTTCAAACTTGCACATGGTTTTAAATTGAGATATCCATGTCTGTCAATTATCTCTCATGTTCCCTGAAAACCAATTCAAGTACAATCATAATACCATTTCATTACAAATCGCAATATTATATTACAATAATCACTATCGCACAAATTCTCCAAATTGAAGGAGAAAGAGAAAGCAAAGGTATTCTAGGTGATGCCGATTGGAGGTGAAGACGATAGACATTTACCGGGTGTTTTAGTGGGTTTTTTTGTCCAGTGTATTCTGGGCTTCCCTTACCTCTGTGCTGATAGGTCCTGCTGCCTTCTCCCTGTCCTCCCAACATCCCCCTGTCTGCTAAACAATCAAAATGTATTCCTATAACATCTTCTTTAAACTGTTTACTGCTTTATGGAACTATTTCAAACTTGCACATGGCAAAGATTTTGCGCATATTTTAATGTTTGTTCCACATCTTACACCACAGATCCAACAGATCCAATATTTTATTCGTCAACAAATTTGTCCTTTTCCATCTTCACTTAACCAGTATTGGAAATAATGGCCTGGGACAAGTGCCCATTTACAGAGACCCTCTGAGTTCTGTCTGTTAAGAAATTTAAAAGCAACAGCAGAATCTGATGGGGATATCTTCTTATCTTACTATAACCAGAAGCTGATTATAAATCACTAACCAGCTATATTAAGTTGCAACCAAACACAGACAGATGTAAAAACCCACCCACTGACATAGAACAGACTGATTTAAATATGATCCTAATCTGTCTCAATTTGCACTTTCTACATTCTGGCGCTGCTGCACTGTTATCACAAACTGTGAGTTCATCTGTGTGTTTTCTTACTTGTTTTTTAATAATGAAGATATGCACTCTTTCTTTATATGAGATATCCTAGCTTGAATAGTTGAGAACATTTACAGTACAGATTGTCAGTGAGCTTTGAGGGCCAAAGATTAATAATAAATAATAGTTTGTAAATCATAATCGAGGTAAAATGTGAAATGTAAAATTGTGATATTAATTTGAGGTCAAATTGCCCTAATTAAAGGTGGAGTCAGCGATTCTGGAGAACTGTGTTGTCAAAATCACTTTTGTCAAAATCAGTGAATATCTCCTCATGATCCACTACCTGTCTGTACTGTGTGAATATCTCCTCATGATCCACTACCTGTCTGTACTGTGTGAATATCTCCTCATGATCCACTACCTGTCTGTACTGTGTGAATATCTCCTCATGATCCACTACCTGTCTGTACTGTGTGAATATCTCCTCATGATCCACTACCTGTCTGTACTGTGTGAATATCTCCTCATGATCCACTACCTGTCTGTACTGTGTGTGTGGTGAAAAACACAGCCTGGACTATGTAAACTGGTATAAACAAAGGGCCCACTGTAGTTAGCAACATGCCAGTTGACAGAGCCTAGGCTGTGTATTAACACTGGATTTCTTTTCAGCGCACTCACAGTACAGACAGGTAGCAGATTGTGAGGAGATATTCACTGATTTTGACAACAAGCGTTCTCCAGAATCACTGAGTTTACCTTTAATAGCCAATATGACAGGTGCTCTCTCTTGCAGTGTTTGTACATGTGTCTCGAAGGTTTTATTATTCTTTTACAGTTTTTTAGTTTTAGTTTTTTACAGCTGTTCTGTTTTGTTGCGCATGTCGTTGTCTACATTGTCCGATAAAATTAACCTTATCCTTTCTGTCATTATCATTATACGTTATTATAGCTTCATTCATTACCATATAATACTTTTAATCTTAATAAATAATTAGTCATTATTACAATTCCCTCATTGACATAACACTGATATATCTGGTCATCATTCAGCACACATGGACTTACCCAATCCAACTAGGTCGCTTTAAACTTCTGCTTCCCTGAAAAAAACAAAAACAAAGGGAAGCCTGTTACAGCAGCAGCTACTGTTTAGCTCAGACTTACATTAACCGCCACAGCAGCTCAAGACTTCTCTTTAAATACTTTATTTATGGATATTTTTTAGAGAGAAAAACTGAGAGAAACACAAAAACAAAAGACAAAATAAAACAAACAGCTAACATGGCGTACTCTACTTTACAGGTTTCTAACATGGCGTACTCTACTTAACAGGTTTCTAAGGACATTGTTTAAACTAAAGGTAAATGTTAAGCA